>NC_025693.1:30282637-30306760 GCF_000633955.1 Camelina sativa
AGTTATTTTATTTTGAAGAATACATGTAATTGACATCAACGTAAGAGTTTAGTAGTATATATGGTTATATATTCACCGTTGAATAGTAATTAATCCCATAGTTAACAGATGAAAACACATTTTCAAAACATACATAAAACAACGTACGTAGCACACAATAATTTCCCTTGCAGTGCATGAGATTACAACGTCAAGACAATAATAACACTATTAAACCTCATTATTAATGGATACAAACTTTTTTTTTTATCAACTGATTTTATATATATGTTACTTATTTGTTGGAACGGTCATACAAGATTACATTCATTATCCACCATTTCCCAAAAAACAGCAGTTGCTAAGTTAGTTGGGGGTATTGGTTTGAGATTTGAATAGAGTTTTAAAGATTTTAGATGTTATGTAGAATCTGTTGTTATTAGAACAAGACTTTGTTAAACTCTGTTAAAGTTTAGTGTTATTAGTTTGTGATTTGTAAAAAGTCATTTAAAATCTTCAGAAATTTGGGTTATTGGATTCAGACTTTTATAAAGTCATTAAAAGTTTTGTGTTATTCAATTAAAACAAAAGAATCTAGGATTGTTAATGAGTTCAATTATTATGTTATTGGTTCATGATTTTAAAAACTTTCTTTAGAAAATAAAGTCATGGAAAGTATCACAAAAATACAGGGATTGTTTGGAGACTTTACAAGATTTTAGAAAACTAATCCACAAAACTCTCTATCAATCTTCAACAATCATTCACTTATTCACTTTTAATGATTTTATTGAACTCTTAAAAAATCTTCATAAATCTCAAACCAATACCACCCCCTAAACCTCTTTACATAATAGACTTTGTTGTAATGTGATAACTGATACTGGATTGGGCCTGGAGTACTGCAGAAAATAATGGTAAAGCCCATACCTTATATATTAGGCTCGAGCAGAATCCAACGGAGATTGGACTGCTGATTGCTTTAACTGTGACTGCGACTTGCCTTTCTTCTGCACCGTTATTTTAAGGGACTTGTGTTGTGTGGTAACCCTTTGGCCACATCATGCTTGAAATGAATGGTATCTACNACAATCTTCAACAATCATTCATTTGTTCACTTTTAATGATTTTATTAAACTCTTAAAAAATCTTCATAAATCTCAAACCAATACCTTGTTTCTGTTAAGGAAACCTGAAATTTACAAAAAAGAGTTTAAACTCTATACTATCCAAAAGACCAATCCTAGCTACCCAAAGGATGAAACCTTCTCACCGTCAAACACTTGATACATCCACGTTAGATGACTAGACGTAACATACGGCTATAACCTGTACTCACTTGTGACATAACCAGTACTCACTTGTGAGTTGTGACGCTCTGTGGCTGTGGGATGAGATGAGCTCCTCTATTAGCTTTTGGATACAAACAAGTGACATAACCAGTACTCACTTGTGAGTTGTGACGCTCTGTGGCTGTGGGATGAGATGAGCTCCTCTATTAGCTTTTGGATACAAACTAAAGTGGAGTTTCTAATGTTAGTAGTGGATATAATTGCGAATTACCTTTTCTAATAAATCCCATAAGGCCAGCCATAGTCTAGCGAAAACCTCTTCAGCAACTAGCGGGTTTAATAAACCTCTTTGTAAACTAGAGGGTTATTAAAAAACGGCAAGATGTTCGATCAAAACGTCACGGAGTGCCAAACCTTTAAAAGAGAAAATTGCTTTCAAGGTTCTTCTCTCAGTATCAACGGAGTTGAAACAGTTCTTCTTCTACTCAGAGATCCAATTTCGTGCCCATTCTCGTCTCTATTTTGATGTTCAAAGTTTTGATCTTCGAGAAATTTGCAAAGATCTAGAGTGTTGAAAAACCCTGGGATGTGAGTTAAACGGAGAACCAAAAAAAAACAATGGCGAAAGCGTCGACGAGCGTTTGGGTCACAATGCAAAGGAAGAGATGGGCTATGGTGGTTTTACTGTTTGTATCTGTATCAACAGTTGGTGTAATCCTCGTGAGATCTAGCTTCGAATCCTGTAGCTATAGCGGCCAATTCGTGAAGGAGAAGAATGAAGTTAACAGCGCCACGAAGTTTCAATCGAATCCTCTAGGTTTCATGAAATCAAAGCTTGTTTTGTTAGTTTCTCATGAGTTATCACTCTCAGGTGCTGATTTGATTCTCCTTTTTTGATCTGGGTTCTCGAAAAATTTCAACTTTTTTTCTGAAGGGATGATTGGTTTTGTGTGACAAAAAGGTGGACCTTTGCTGTTAATGGAATTGGCGTTTTTGTTAAGAGGAGTTGGTTCTGATGTTGTTTGGATCACTAATCAGAAACCAGTTGAGGCAGATGAAGTTATCTACAGTCTAGAGCACAAGATGTTGGATCGTGGAGTTCAGGTTCTCTTAGTTTCTACCATTAGACTGCTTAATTTGTTGTAAAAATGTTGTCTTGAGCTTCTTCGTAGTTCTTTGGGGGGGTTTTTGGTGTTAACGTGAGCTTTCTTGACTCCAGGTGATCTCTGCAAAGGGTCAGGAAGCCATAGATACTGCTCTGAAGGCTGATTTGATTGTACTAAATACTGCTGTGGCTGGGAAATGGCTGGATGCTGTTCTCAAGGAGAATGTTGTAAAAGTTCTACCTAAGATCCTTTGGTGGATTCATGAGATGAGAGGACACTATTTCAATCCAGATTTGGTCAAACACCTCCCTTTTGTTGCAGGGGCAATGATTGATTCTCACGCAACTGCTGAGTACTGGAAAAACAGAACTCAGGCTCGCCTAGGGTTCGTTTCCTCCTATACAGTAAACTCAGTTGGATTCACTTATTTTTTTTGCTTCTTGTAGCTTAACACTGTTCTATGAATGTTGGAATACAGGATTAAAATGCCCAAAACTTATGTGGTGCACCTAGGAAATAGCAAGGAATTGATGGAAGTAGCTGAAGATAGTGTTGCCAAGAGAGTTCTCCGTGAGCACGTCCGAGAATCTCTTGGAGTTCGGAATGAAGACTTACTCTTTGGCATTATTAATAGTATGCCATCTTCTTATGTCTTTCTTTTCTCAGTTTCCTGAGGAGTATCATCTATTTAATAAGGAGTAAGAGTTTACTTGAGTTTGTTATTATTTTCAGGTCTATCACGAGGAAAAGGCCAAGACCTGTTTCTCCGAGCCTTCCACGAAAGTCTTGAAACAATCAAAGAGAAGAAACTTCAGGTACCAACAATGCATGCAGTAGTTGTAGGAAGCGACATGAGCCGGCAGACAAAGTTCGAGACTGAACTACGCCACTTTGTCCAAGAAAAGAAACTTGAGAGCTTTGTCCACTTTGTCAACAAAACTCTAACCGTAGCTCCGTATATAGCAGCCATAGACGTTCTTGTCCAGAATTCTCAAGCCAGAGGAGAATGCTTTGGGAGAATAACAATCGAAGCCATGGCCTTTAAGCTACCTGTACTTGGTACTGCAGCCGGAGGTACAATGGAGATTGTACTGAACGGAACGACCGGTCTGTTACATAATGCAGGTAAAGAAGGCGTGACACCTCTTGCCAAGAACATAGCGAAATTGGCAATGCAAGTTGAGTTAAGGTTAACAATGGGGAAAAATGGGTATGAGAGAGTAAAAGAGATGTTTTTGGAACATCATATGTCACATCGAATAGCTTCAGTGCTCAGGGAAGTCTTGCAACACGCAAAAGCTCATGCTTTACGATGAGATGAGATCATTAAACTACAATGTTTCTTGATCTCTCTCTCTCTTATTTATTCTGTTCATAGAAATATACAATACTACCGCATTGTTTTTTCTTTTCTTTTGTGTATACGAGTTGAGATTAGCTTTGCTGCTGAATTAAACTACAATGTTTTCTTATATCCACGAATACGGGTTGAGATTAGCTTTGCTGCTGAATTAGTAAAGTACTAAAGTGTAAGTATCCAGGGATTAAACTGAAAAAACCAAAACGTATGGGGTCAAAACTAGAATATATATAAAATAGCGGGATTAAATAGATATAAGTTACGAATGTTTCAGTTGTGAAAAAAATCAAACGGGAAGTATAAACAGAACAGATTCTTTATTGTTTAAGCAGAGAGAAAGAAAACAAAAGCATAAAAAATCTCAGAATCGTTCGTATCCAAACATTGCTTAGTACTTCAAAGCTTTGTAGGTTCGCTTCCATGGAAGACAGAGAAGAAGAGTCAGCGAGGAGATGCGACGCCATTAAGACGTACAAGTCGAAGGTCGAACTTCGCAAGTTACTCCAAATATTACTCTATCTTCGTCCAGATTCTTTCTAAACCCTAAATTTTCAGCTAATTTTTTGCCATACACATGTCTAATCTTTAGGGTTTTACAATATGCATGATGACATTTTGCTTTCTTCATTTAGAGATGATGACATTGGAAGATCGCAAGAAAAGGTTTCAAGAAACTGAACACGATCTCAAATACCTTACCACTACTCGTGCGGAAAGAGGTGGAGAAATTGTGAAATCTCTAGACAAAGAACGATGTAAACCTCTCTCTCTCTCTCTCTCTCACTTTTTCTTGATTTTGTTTTTTCTTCTTCCCCAAGTCATTCACTTTCACAAATTCAATCTTCAGTTCTTGTGAAAGGAGACGGTGGAGGTCGTTACATTGTGAACTTGTTAGGTACGAGCCTAACGACGTCACCAGAAATGGATTAAGAGGTGAGAATAGAGAAGATAAGAGAAGATAAGAGAGGAAGGAGGGGATTAGGGTTAGAGAGAATAGAGAAAAGAGGCAAGATGTAATAATTGATATTTTCTTTCATAAAGTTTACCCTCATCGGGATACAATGTTTAATACCCTAAGATAGAGTTTATTTCTTAAAACGACAACGCTTTGGTAAGAGACACAACAAAGCCACTAATGATTTATTCTCGAACCCTCTGTTTCCCCACGAGGTTCTATCACACTTAGCCACTTCCCATCTGAGACTTACTCTGCCACTGTCTAGCTCTTCTCCCTTTGGTTCTTGCCTTCTTCCTCATGAACGCCACATGCACCCTTAACCTATCAGAACTGCTGTAACAAAGTGGATCAGTCAAAGCTAGTTTCTGGAACTAGAGTTACTCATCAGAAAGATTCATTGACGATAATGAGAATTCTCCCTCCTATGGTTAATCCATTGGTTGATAATATGGTGCATCGAGACCGTGGAGATGTTAGCTACTCAGATCTTGGTGGTTTATCCAAACAAATCAGAGATCTTAGAGATTACGTTGAACTTCCTCTCACAAATCCTGAACTCTTTCAACGAGTTGGTGTAAAACTTCCCAAGGTTAGGATTGATTTCTTGTTTGATTGATTTCAGTTTCCGCAAAATTATAAAGAGACTTAGTGTGTTGAGTTATGTTAATAGGGAGTACTTCTTTATGGACCTCCTGGAACTGGAAAGAAATTGTTAGCTAGAGCCGTCGCTAGCAACATGGATTCAACTTTTCTGACGGTAAGATCGAGTTCATATACAAATAATGCTAGTTTTTTTTTTCCTTAACGTATACCAAAATTTAGGATAGTTTGGGTTCATTGTAGGTTGTTTCTAGCGCGCTTGTAAGTAAATATTTGGGAGATAGTTCATTGTTAGTGAGAGAGATGTTTAGATATGCTCGTAATCATCAAGTAAATTTCTCATTTTTTTGCTTAATACATGTTGTGAAATTTTTGGTATTACTTACGTATGATATAAGCTGTGTTCTTTTCTTCTGGTTAAAGCCTTGTATCATCTTTATGGATGAGATTGATGCTATTGGTAGACGTCGTGGCTCCAGAGAAGGAGGAGCAAAAACTAGTGTTCTCATTGAGCTTCTTTCTCAACTTGATGGATTTGATGAACTTGATAAAGTTTGTGTCTCTGTCTCTTCTTTTTTCTTGCATCTTTGTAGTTTTAAAATGCATGCGCAGCAAAAAAATCATGTATGAATTATCATGGCTTTTGTTAATTAGGTGAAAGTTATAATGGCAACAAACAGAGCTGATGTTCTTGACCCTGCACTTCTTCGACCTGGTAGAATCGATAAGAAGATAGAGGTTCCTTTGCCTAATGGAGATTCTAGAATGAGAACACTCATGATTCATGCTTCTGCTATAACTAAACATGGAGAGATTGATTACGATAAGATCGTGAAATTATCTGAGGTTTGACTCACTTACATTCATGACTTGTGTTTGTGTAAAGCAAAAGTGCAAAACAGAACAGAACTTTTTTTTTTTTGGAAAATTTTCTTTTGTAGGGATTCAATGGAGCAGATATGCGTAACATATGTACTGAAGCAGGGATGTTAGCTCTACGTGCAGAGCGTGATTACGTTCTCCCCAATGATTTCATCAAGGTAAGTAAGTTTCTGCTTATTGTGATCTTTGATAATGTGTTGCAATCTTTCCCATTTTATGATCATAACTAAAACACTTTTTTGTTCAGGCTTGTTGGTGTTGGGTTTCGACGATCATAAGGCCCACCAAATAAGCCCATTAGGGCGTACGCGCAGGTCAGGAAAAGAGGCCCAGTAAGGGCCCATGGAGGAAAGCACGAGCAGGAGGATGAAGTCAACCTGGAGAAGAAATCGGGATTGGGGAGCCGAGATTGCAGCGAGACGTTCAGGAAGGGTTTCGAGGAATTTTAGTTTAAATAGCAGATGAATGTGAAGGACACAACACATGTAATCAAGCTCAGAGCGAATCAATAGAAAAAGTGAATACAAAAGTCCAGTTCGTTGTTTTTCATAGTTCTAAGTCGATTTGTACCGAAAGTCTGCCCAGATCTCATTTTACAAACTTATTCTTCTAATTGTTGTTTCTAGCCCCAACAACTTGGCGCCGCCTGTGGGGACTTAGGTCTTTCTATTCTCAAAAATCGACTGCTTTGAACTCCAGCGAAATGGATCCATCCACCGCTAACACAATCATCTCAGAGACTGCTCCACCAGCGGCAGTCCACGGATCCACCTCCATCAGTGCACCTTCCCAGGGTGCACCCGCGTCAGCCCAGTCCGATAACGAGGTTACAGATCTAGTCAGACCCGGGACAGGCTCATCACTTGACGACAGTCAAGCACCGAACCAAAGTATTTTGGGAGGTTCGGGTCTCACTCATCACAGACCCGCCCAAACTCAGAATCTCGGTAGTACAAACCCAGGGGTTACCGTCGGGGTTGTTCCCACGGCCCCCGCGATCTTGACAGGAAACAGGAATCAGTCCCGAGTATGGACTCGTTCAGAGAATAACGGAACGAACCGACCCGGACAGCACCATGCGCCGGTGGTCTCTTCCGGGACCCCCGTCAGCAACGATCCGTCCGAGATTCGCGGAATGCTCACCGTTCTGATCGATAAGACCCAAAGTCAAGATGCGACAAATAGGGCCCTCATGAACAGAATCGAGCGGCATGAACAAGAGCTCGCTTCTCGCGCAAATCTCGGACCCTATCGGGATTCCGCGTACTCTTCGGGAACAGCTTTAACCAATCCCACGGAAAGAGCGCTTCCCCGGACTCGTCTCGACTTTGAGGCGGTCCACGTTACCCCGCCCGGGATCAGAACGTTACCCGTTTTCGCGCCGTCAGAGAGCAACGGAGCTCCGAGCTCGTCGGTCTTAAATGGTAACGCGAGCTCGCGACGTGACGAGCATCCCCCATCCGGGGACGTCGGGTCAGCAGGGCAGGTCCTCCGCACCTCGGGGGCTCTGGAGGGCTCCTCGGTGAGACTGGATCCAGTCCCGACAGGAGAACTCAGAAATGGGGCGTCACGAGGAATAACGACCGAGGATCTCGGTCTTCCCGGACCTCCGAGTAGCGGCGCATTCAGCGCGCAGTTCCTAACCGAGTACATGAATAAGGCAAGCGCCGAGATGGCCCAAATCCGCTCTAAGGTGCACCTGGCAACAAGCGCAGCCCCAGACATCGATCGCGTGATCGCCGAAACAAGGCGTACCCCGTTCACAGACCGAATCGCGAAGGTTCGCCTTCGTGACGTGGGCAAGCTCCGCCTTCCCGAATACGCGGGCATAACGGACCCGGGAGCGCACCTCCGAGCTTTCAGATTAGCCATAACAAAAGCTTATCTCACCGACGACGAGTGTGAAGCCGGCTACTGCCGTTACTTCGCCGAGAACCTGGTGGGACCGGCGTTGGAATGGTTCGCCTCTTTGGAATCCAACTCCATTGACAGCTTCGATCAGCTCGCCTCGGCATTTTTGAAGCAGTATTCAGTCTTTTTCCAAGCTAAGGTGACCGAATCAGACCTTTGGCTTCTCGTCCAAGAAAAAGACGAACCGCTCCGCGATTACATCAATCGCTTCAAGTCAACCATAGCCAGGATAACCAACCTAAGCGACGAGGTTGCCCTGGCAGCCCTTCGGCATGGCTTATGGTACACCTCGAAATTCCGCGAAGAGCTCACCGTTCGACAACCCCCGTCGCTCGACGACGCACTCCATAGGTCGATTAATTTCGCCCGAGCAGAAGAGGAGCGGGCCGCTCTGGCCGAGATCCATAAGTCATCAAAAGCACCGTAAATGGTTTTAGTAGTACATCTCGGCGAAGTCAGGCTGGGACGCTCAGCTCCCCGGAGTATTGTGGGCCACACGAACTACGCCGCGTGGCAGCACGGGCGAGACGACGTTCTCCTTAGCCTACAGAATTGAGGCCGTAATACCAGCAGAAGTTACCATAGGCAGTATTCGCCGAGCTGTTTCCCCCGAGAATGAGGAGGAAAATAGCGAAGCGCTGCGCGATCACCTCGACGTCATCGACGAGAAGAGAGAACAAGCCTACGTGCGAGTTCAAAATTACCAGAATGCCATCGCTCGCTTCTATAACTCGAAGATCCGACCTCGGCGTTTCGCTGTCGGGGACCGAGTACTCCGTCGAATGTTCGATCACAGAAAAGAAAAGAACGCCGGCAAAATGGGAAGGACCTTTCCGTATCACCGAGGTCGTTCGCAATGGCGTATATCGCCTCGTAGACGAGAGCAACGGTAAAGCCGAGCTCCGGCCTTGGAACGTCATGAACCTCAAAAAATACTTCTAAGAGGTATCCATAATAATCGAACTACGACCTGGCTTGATCCCCTTACGGGGTACGTAGGCAGCTCAATATCCTGAGCGCAGCCACCTTCCCAACTCGATCCGCTCCGCAAAATCTTTCCAAATAAAACGCGAATTTTACCATGACCTGGTGCACCGTTACCAAATATACCAAATCAACAAACAATAACTCTTTCTAACGGCGCGACGAAATTGCCTACAAATAAACGTACCTACGACACCAAACAGCACATGCGAATTTCGCACTGTCTTGCAACCGTTTCAAGCTTTTTCGAACACTTCATCAAAAACAAAAAAAAAAAAAAAAGGTCAACACAGCTCTAGCTAACAGTCCGCACCCCACGACCTCACGTGAAAGCAAATAAGATTTCACTACCCAATTTGGAAAACCTCAAAGGACTTCATCCCCAAATAGCAAATTTTTAGTGAATTCTACGGAGTTCACAAATTAAGTGCCTGGGGAATATTTCCCGCTGTCCGAAGCCGGCCTAGGAGAGTTCCGTATACCCCGAGTACATATTAGAACTCACGCGTTTCGACCCGAAACAGTTAACAAAGACAATATGAAAAGAACAAGGGTTTGAATGCCTCCCCAGGCAGCTGATTCCAAAAAACGAAAAGAAATAAAGTCTTGGGTTAAAACCCCACGGGCAAGTCATAACAAAAGATTTAAAAGCCCTTTCGGGCAAATAACGCAAGTTCAAAACGATAAATAAAATAAAGACGCCATAACTCAAACGTCTTCTTCCCCGGTCCCAGCCTCCGGATCCTTCGCGGCACTCGCGTTGCTCCCATGCTCGTCCAAACCACGCGGGACCCCGGTTCCGACATCAACCTCCATGGGCGCGACCGAGTCTTCCGAGATCTGAGGAAGGTCCAATTTGCTCACCGAAAAGTCCGAAACCGCCAAGGAGTTGGACCTAACCGCAAGGACCGCCCGCTGCGTCTCGAGAACTTGCACCTCCTCCGCAATTGATGTCCTCCCCTCGTCGATCTGCTTGATCAAAAGAAGGTTGGACTCGATCTCTGCGAGATCGCTCTCGACCGCGGTCTGCTCTTTCTTCCTCTCCCACTTGCTCTTCACTGAATCCAGCACCGCCCGGTAGTCTTGGGACATCCGCTCCTTGGCCTCACGAACAGCTCGACGAGTCGCCTCCGCATGTTTTGCCCCTTCCCCGAGGAAGATCGCGAAACCGAAACGACATGAAAGATTCTCTGGATATTCGCCTTTCAACCCTCCCAAAAATAGGTTAAAAGGCTGGGGGGCAATTGTTGGTGTTGGGTTTCGACGATCATAAGGCCCACCAAATAAGCCCATTAGGGCGTACGCGCAGGCCAGGAAAAGAGGCCCAGTAAGGGCCCATGGAGGAAAACCCGAGCAGGAGGATGAAGTCAACCTGGAGAAGAAATCGGGATTGGGGAGCCGAGATTGCAGCGAGACGTTCAGGAAGGGTTTCGAGGAATTTTAGTTTAAATAGCAGATGAATGTGAAGGACACAAGACATGTAATCAAGCTCAGAGCGAATCAATAGAAAAAGTGAATACAAAAGTCCAGTTCGTTGTTTTTCATAGTTCTAAGTCGATTTGTACCGAAAGTCTGCCCAGATCTCATTTTACAAACTTATTCTTCTAATTGTTGTTTCTAGCCTCAACAAGGCTGTAACAAAACTAGGCGAAGCGAAGAAACTTGAATCCAGTGCACTTACTATTGTTGATTTTGGGGAAGAATAAAAGATAGAGAAACATAAAGAAGGAAAGAGATAATAATGACTAACAAATTCATCAAAAGAAGAAGCATAGATCTAAATTAGACTGAGAACCTTTTGTTCTGTTTTTCTATGGTTTCAGTCAGTTTGAATCATCATTAGCTTCTCTTTGCATGGATTCATCTGAGGAATCCCCAAATTCCTCTCTATACATCTCTTCTATCATCGGTTTCCAGAGTCTAACTCGAGCATTTATAAACCAGTTCGATACCTTTGATCATCATCATCAACAACAACAAAAATGACAATCAGAATCAGGATGATACCAAAAAATTTAAAAGCAAGAGCAGATTCTGAGGAGTGTATACTTGGTTCTTGGAAAGTCCTGTTTGAGACGCCAACACCAGCTTCTCTGCTTCATTCGGATAACTGTTTATACATTACAACAATCAAATATTATTTCTCCAACATTTACTTCGATCCACTGTTAGTTACTTAAACAACAAGAAAACTTACGGATGCAAGAAATGTTGAAAGAGCCAAGCTCGGAGAATAGCAACGGAAGTCTCTGGCAAGCCTCTGATGGGTTTCCAAGCATGTCTTTGTGGTCCTTGAACCAAACCAAGACGCTGAAGTGATGATGAAGTGTTCCCATCGAACAAGCTGAGCTGTGATAAGCCAGAGCTGATGATCTTGGGAACATCTTGATGAGAGTTGATGAATCTCCGACGAACAGAGTTGAGCTGAGAGATTATTGCTTCTTCTAGACTACCGAAATGTCGAGTCATGGCTTGAAGAGCTAAACCGGTGTATACTTTGGATGATCCTTCTCCTGCTATTTCCTCAAATGCTGATATCACTTGCTCCAATTGATTGCAGTACATGTCAAATCTTTCTTCTACCTGTCCATAAACCGGAGTTAACCAAAATAATGTTACAACAAAAACAGAGGAAATAATTATGGGACATTTAGGAAACCAATCTTAAAACATCTTAATTCAAAAAGACAAAAAAATCCTAAACTCTATGAATACTAAGAAATATACCATGTTGTTTAGATTTTGTCATCAAAATTTAAGGTTTTATGCTTTAGGGTTTAGAATTTTTGGGTTTAAGGTTTAGTCTTTAGACTTTAGATTTACTTATTAGACTGTAAGTTTTGGAGTTCATGGTTTAATAGTATACACTGCTTTGTTAAATTAAATATATATAAACCAATTTAGACTATTTTCAAAGTTGTTTGGAAGATTAGAGTGACTGACCTGTTGCAATAAACTGAGAAGCTTCGTGATTTTGATATGAATCTCATGATTCTCAGGCAAAGACATGAAACCTGAACTGCAAAGTTCGGATTTGATTTCGGAAGACAATTTAAAACCGGATCTTTTCCTTCCTGGAAAGAGCTGTTGGATTAAGATGTCGTTGCAAAGCTCAACATCTCTACCACCTATATCGATTACTTCTTCTACAAGGCACTGCACTGCCTTGGCATATCTTGAATCCAGCAAAGTACCACGCAGAGATGAACACTCATGCCTTACCCTAAACTCCATCTTCTTTTCTACTTGGAGATGTTCTGTTACTCTTTTTGCTCGACATACATAAATAAATAAGTAACCAAGAAGCAATCAATATATATATATATATATATTATTCATAATTTCATAATGTATTTTATATTAAAAATTGGAAGTTGACTTGTAGCGAAGCTAGCTTTTGAAACCCATAAATACTAGCCAATGCTAGTTACCAGTATAAACGAGAGTGCCTCCAAAAATTCAACGAATAGCATTATATTATTTTATTTTTTCATTTTTTGATAATTGAGTAACATGATATATTCGGTGGACTTTATTGCTTTTATAAATTATCAAATTTGAAATATGAAGAAATTGTTCGTTGAAATCTGTGGAGTTTACTGAGGTAGACCATTATTCGATTAGACCCCTCGTAAACTATATTTTTGTGGCAACCCATAAAAACTCTTTGACGTTGAAAAAACACTATTAGAGGTAATCCATGGTCAAAGCCAAGTTTAGAAACAATTATTGTGTTTAAGAAAAGCACTGAAGATTTTGAAATCAAGAAGCACCTAGCTAGATAGAGTAAGAAGAGCCACCGATGCTGCATATCCTGCAGCAAAAGCACTATGCATAGTTACCTACACTTCCACCTACTAATAGCACTTAGTATTTAAAATATTGGCAAATAAAATAAAAACAATTAAGGTAACACACCTGTCCAAAAGAATTTGGTTTTGTATATCCTTGTCAAAAAAAAGAAGAAGAAAAGGGATATAATATGGTCCCTCTCCTCTGAGCACCAAACAAACAACAGGCTTTTGCATAAATGCTTCTTCTTATCTTGTTTCAGCATCCACAATCCCTTTTTGAGCTTCTAACTTTGTTGGGAAGTTCAAACCCCCAAAAGAGAAAAAGACACACACAAACAAACAACAAGTATTAACTTCTTTTTTTTATAAGAATTATTTTTCAAAATCTTGAAGGAAGTATAATATAAATGTTAACAACATGCACCTTATCTATTTGCTTTTCTTTTTGTTATTAGTTAAGTTATGGTATTATATTTCTACAATCCAGATGATATACATAATAATCAAAATGGATAAACTTGAAAGTTGTTTGTGGAGCCAATGATTCTCATTAGTGCTTAGGGAATAACTAATCTTCATAACGACTCTGATTTCACATATCCACAGTCTTTTTTTATTTTTTCTACCAAAGTAAAAACAAACTCCATAATTCTTCAAATGTTAAGAATGGAGTTAAAAGTTGACAACAAAATATTGAAGTTATGTTAAAAAATTTCATATACAAACTTGTTAGTTCAAAATCTTCATGAGAGTTTTACCGTATTAATGTCGATGTTAAAAAAAGGGAGAAGCTGGTTCATGATTGCTATTATTTATTGGAAATTCAGAGATTTTGTCTGCGTCTGAATCTGAACTCAGAACAATAAAGGCAAAGGAGCATGTAATACTTTAAAGAGTAGTATGTGTATTTTCGTTGATAGTAGCTGCTAATTAGGCTTTTCTTGAAAACACGCTGCAAAGATCTCGAAGACATTGCTTTGGCTTTTCTTAGTTTCACATCTACTTGCTAGTTGCTACAACACATCCAATGGGCCTTCGAGTCTTCGACTTTTGACCCATTCATAGCTTCTATTTAATTTATCTTATTATATTATAAATTGTTATCGTTAATTTATTTTGCTTAACAAAAGAGTTTGCATAAATAGGTCATCACTACAAGAAAACACGCCTTTTGCGAGGACGTGTTGCGACGGAGGAGAGCCCTCGCAAATTTGCGGTGGATTTGCGACGAAAATACAAGAAATTAAAAATATATAGCAAATCTCTCGCAAAATTGCGAGGAAGCATGTCGTCGCAAATCCACTGCTCATTTGCGAGGTATTTACGACAAACTCGCGGGGAAGGTCACCTTCCTCGCAAATCACTCGCAATTTTGCGATGCATTTGCGAAAATAAAATCCATAGCAAATTTGCTACCGATCTGCGAGTGAACTGCGATTGCCATAGCAAATCCATTGCAAAATGAGGAANATTAAGGTAACACACCTGTCCAAAAGAATTTGGTTTTGTATATCCTTGTCAAAAAAAAGAAGAAGAAAAGGGATATAATATGGTCCCTCTCCTCTGAGCACCAAACAAACAACAGGCTTTTGCATAAATGCTTCTTCTTATCTTGTTTCAGCATCCACAATCCCTTTTTGAGCTTCTAACTTTGTTGGGAAGTTCAAACCCCCAAAAGAGAAAAAGACACACACAAACAAACAACAAGTATTAACTTCTTTTTTTTATAAGAATTATTTTTCAAAATCTTGAAGGAAGTATAATATAAATGTTAACAACATGCACCTTATCTATTTGCTTTTCTTTTTGTTATTAGTTAAGTTATGGTATTATATTTCTACAATCCAGATGATATACATAATAATCAAAATGGATAAACTTGAAAGTTGTTTGTGGAGCCAATGATTCTCATTAGTGCTTAGGGAATAACTAATCTTCATAACGACTCTGATTTCACATATCCACAGTCTTTTTTTATTTTTTCTACCAAAGTAAAAACAAACTCCATAATTCTTCAAATGTTAAGAATGGAGTTAAAAGTTGACAACAAAATATTGAAGTTATGTTAAAAAATTTCATATACAAACTTGTTAGTTCAAAATCTTCATGAGAGTTTTACCGTATTAATGTCGATGTTAAAAAAAGGGAGAAGCTGGTTCATGATTGCTATTATTTATTGGAAATTCAGAGATTTTGTCTGCGTCTGAATCTGAACTCAGAACAATAAAGGCAAAGGAGCATGTAATACTTTAAAGAGTAGTATGTGTATTTTCGTTGATAGTAGCTGCTAATTAGGCTTTTCTTGAAAACACGCTGCAAAGATCTCGAAGACATTGCTTTGGCTTTTCTTAGTTTCACATCTACTTGCTAGTTGCTACAACACATCCAATGGGCCTTCGAGTCTTCGACTTTTGACCCATTCATAGCTTCTATTTAATTTATCTTATTATATTATAAATTGTTATCGTTAATTTATTTTGCTTAACAAAAGAGTTTGCATAAATAGGTCATCACTACAAGAAAACACGCCTTTTGCGAGGACGTGTTGCGACGGAGGAGAGCCCTCGCAAATTTGCGGTGGATTTGCGACGAAAATACAAGAAATTAAAAATATATAGCAAATCTCTCGCAAAATTGCGAGGAAGCAAGTCGTCGCAAATCCACTGCTCATTTGCGAGGTATTTACGACAAACTCGCGGGGAAGGTCACCTTCCTCGCAAATCACTCGCAATTTTGCGATGCATTTGCGAAAATAAAATCCATAGCAAATTTGCTACCGATCTGCGAGTGAACTGCGATTGCCATAGCAAATCCATTGCAAAATGAGGAATTTTTTTTTTTTAATATTACAAAACTTAATATAATTAGACATTACTTTTAATGATTAAAAAGATGATAGAAAAGAGTATGATGAGACATTAGACCTTATAATATACTTGAAAGTTAATTTTGTTAACTTTTGAAATTATTTTGATGGTTTTTATAAATTAAATATACAAGGTTGCGACAAATTTGCGACTGATTTGCTAGATAAATAGCATATTAGTCGCAAATCCATCGCAAATTAAGAAAATCATAGCAATTCCCTCGCAAATTACAACTTCAAACCCTATACCCTAAATCCTAAACCCTAAACCCTAAAGACTAATTACATTACTATTAATGATTAAAAATATGAATCCAAGACTTATAATCACAGATAGGGCAGTGCAACACAAAATATTTGGAGAATTGGACAATTTTGGAATATTTGTCAAATATTTGTTTTAATGTAATGAACATATATAGGAAGATAGTTAGAAGATAGTTAATGATTAGAGGAAGATGCAAAATTGGACAATTTTAAAAAGTTTGATGATAGAAAAAAGTATGATGAGCCTATTGGACCACATAATATACTTGAAAGTTTGTTTGACTAATTGTTTTAAATCATTTTTGATGGTTTTTATAAATTAGAGATTGAAGGTTTGCGACAAATTTGCGATGGATTTGCTATTTGCATAGCAAATTACTCGCAAATCCATCGCATATCTCTTACGTCATAGCAATTCCCTCGCAAATGAACCCTTGAACCTAAACCCTTAAGACTAATTACATTACTATTAATGTTTCAAAAGATGAATCCAAGATTTATAATAAAAAAATAGGGCATAAATGACAATTTTAAAACCTAAACCCTAAATAAATCGCAAATCTATCGCAAATCTATTGCAAATGTCTCAGTTCATAGCAATTCCCTCGCAATTTCTGGAAATATAAATTACATATTTTAATACGTTTGCTAGGGATTTGCGAGGGACCGTAGCTAATCCGTAGCAATTTTTGCGAGAGACTTGCGACGCATCGTTTTTCCTATATAAATAGAAAAACCTAGTTTGAGCGAAGCTCAAACCTCGACTAATCCACAGCCGCAAAAACCCTCGAACCCTAATTCCTCTATTCTCTGATCAATCTTCACCTCTCTTCTCCGATTAACCACCTCTCTTCTCCGGTTACTCAAATCCTCCACCTCTCTCTTCTCCGGCTAATCTCCTCGTCCTCGGTTAGTCTACTCCTCCTCTCTCTTCTTATGTCGGCTAGATCTGTTTGCGAGACAAAGGTTTAGGATTTTAGGGTTTTGATTTCAGTTTTAGGGTTTTGATTTCTTCTCTGATTTCTTCTCTCTTCTCCGATCTCTTCTGTCTCTTCTTTCTTCTGTTTTTAATTCGATTTTAGGGTTCAAAATTGGGGATTCAATTTGGGTTTTAATTAGATTTTAGGGTTTCGAATTTGGGGATTCAATTTGGGGATTCGATTTGGGTTTTAATTAGATTTTAGGGTTTCGAATTTTAGGGTTTCAATTTTAGGGTTTTGATTTTTTGATTCGATTTTGGTTTTAGTGGTTAGGTTTGATTTTGATTTTAAGGGTTATTTAATTTAGGGTTTCAACATTAGGGTTTTTATGTAATTCGAATTTAGGATTTTTACCTAATTCGAATTTAGGATTTAATCTAATTTGTTTTTAGGGTTCTAATTATATCGAATTTGAGTGTTTTAATTTAGTTTTTTGGAATTGTTTTTTAGATGTCTTCTCAAGAGAACCAAAATCATTCTGGTGGCCAAAACGTTTACAGAAGATTTATATCTTCTCAAGGGCTATCTCCTCCCATCCCTTCTCGAAGGTTACCTTCTTCTACCTCTGCTCCAAGGGTAGCTTCTCCCGCCTCCTCGCAAGGTACCTCACCGGTGATCCAAGATAATCGTCAAGGAACCTCACCGGTGGTGGAAGATCATCTTCCTCCACAGCATTCGACTTCGCGTGTCAACGATGTGTCTCCTCAGACCTCTTCTTTTACTTTGGAAGAGCTACTTGCAAGTCCCGGTCGTGCTAGCTTACAGAAACTGGACCCTAAACGCCCTCCGGGTACTCTATGGTAAGAATGTAGTTAGGGTTGTCTAATTTTTTAGATCTATTTTCATTGATCCTCATTCCCTTTTTTCTTGTGTTTTGTAGGTTTGCCCAGGATCCTCAGGTTGCTGCTACTGTTCGGGCCATCTTTGAAAGAGATTTCAAAGAAGTTCATGCCAATTGGACCCAAACACCAGGTGCGGTTGTAAACCGGTGGTTTGAAACATTTGCGGTAAGTTAAATGTTTGTTGATGTGTTTAAATTACAGATTTTGTTTTTACTTACTTGATTCTGATTATGATTCTGATTCATGTTATGTTTTTACAAGCAAACATATAACTGGGACCACTCTATCAATGGGAGAGTTCGAGCCGAGTTTGAAAGCAAGTTGAAGACCCGGATGACTGATCAAGTGTCTCGGTGGAAGTCTAAGTGGAGAGTAAAAGGTGATGATGCAATGCCGCGGTGGCTTGATCCTAAAGTATGGGAAGGCTTGGTCAAGTTTTGGTCTGAACCAAAATCTGAGGAAAAGAGTATCAACAGTCGAAATGCTCGATACAGTGATCCTGATGGCAATGGAATGCATAAACACCGGTCTGGTCAGACCTCTTTTAAAGCCCGTGCACGAAAACATGTAAGTATGTTAAGTTAGTTATTTAGTACAATTACTTATAAATTCTTGCTTTAGTCTAATACTTTGTTGTTTCATATCTTTGTTTAGTCGGAGATGACTGGTGAGGCACTTCCTGATTTCTTGAAAGTCCTAGAAGATACTCATAGGAAACCTGATGGGTCGTTTGTGGATGGACTATCTGAGAAGGTATACAATGAAGTGTCATCGAGGATAACTGAGGCTGAAACTGGGCTATGCTCAGGGGACAATATAGAGAGTAGTGCTTCTGGCGGATTGTCAGTTAGTATGAAGAACCAAATTTTTGCTGAGGTAAATTCTTGAACTTTACATTGTGTTTTGGTTTTCACTTGTTTCATATCTTTGAACTTTACATTGTGTCTATGTTTTTTGTTGTTTGCAGGTTGCTCCGAAGAAGAAAAACAGGATATATGGAGTCGGTAATATGCAAACTGAAGCATCTTCAGCTCATGTTGTTCTCACGCCTACTCCGACTGAAGATCCAGTCATTCTAGCTGAGAAGCTTTCTCAGGCCGAAGCTGTTCTTGCGAGTCAGTCTACTCAGTTAGAAGATTATGCATTGAAGTTGCAACAAAATACTCAGAAGATGCATTGCTACGATGCCTACTTCGATTATCTATCTGAGAAGGACCCTGAATTTGCTGCAAGATTTCCCCGACCTGAGACTGATGCCACCATTGATACCGGAGCAGGAGATACCACGAGACCATCGTAGGGTCTCTTGTTCTTGAACTTTACTTCTGTGTGATGGTCTCTTGTTGTTGAACTTGTAGTTGTGTTTCAATTTATGTTTTGAACTTATGTTTGTGTAATTTTAACAATATTTTGTAATTTACAAGTTTGTTTTCAGTTTTAATTAAAAGTTTTTTGGCTAATTATGACTTTTAGTTTGCATAATTAGAAAATAATCATAATTAATTTGCATAATTTGAAAATAATCATAATTACAAAATGTATAATTCATCATGTTGCGACGGACATATAAGTCGCAAAACCATCGCAAAGTTTGCGAGGGAATTGCTTGAATGAAGTTGCTAGGAATCTGCTATTGATATTGTCCCTCGCAATTTGCGTTGTTTTTGCGAGGGCAAATTTTTCCTCGCAAAATTTGCGAGGGATTTGCGACGTTGACCAATTTGCGAGAAGCGATTTGCGAGGGAAGTGTGTTCCTCGCAATTCCCTCGTTTTTGCCTATTTGCGAGGGATTTGCTATGAATTCTTCCATCGCAATAGGCGTGTTTTCTTGTAGTGTATGGTTTATAGCACTTCTGGTCTTATTGGTACTCTCCGGCTTTTACAGGTTCTATGGGAAAGCTTGTGAGCTTTTTTCTGATTCAGCTGGGCAGTTTTAGATCTTTGGTTTTTGTTTATTCATTAGTGACTTGTTTTTCTAGGTTGTTTAGTCTTTGTATCTTTGTTTCCGGAAATTTGTAACCTGCCGGCTTATGTGTCTGGAAGTGTGTAACTTACCAGCTTAAGCTTCCCTTGTTTGGACTTAGTGCTTCCCTTGTTTGGGATTAGTCTTAGGTGATTTCTTTGTGTTCACTTTTTTGTATTCAACAGATGTAATCTGTTCAATTATAATATAAACCTAGATGAAAAAAAAAAAGTTTGCATAAAATGATATCTATAATTCTATCGAATTTAATTGAGGCGAACCTAGCATTTAGTGAAAAATTTGACAATTTTACGGAATTTAATTGAAAATTTAATTTTGTTGATCGTTTTAGCGTTAAAAAAAATGTGATACACATATAATAAGATTAATAACATGGTTGGTTTGGTGTTGATTTCATTCGTTTTGTTTTGTATTTGGTCTCAAATACACTAGGAAGTGTAGAATGATTATAAATATATAAACTGTTTCTAAAAATATTTGTAATTGAGCAATTTTTGTTTATTAAATTGTATAAAAGAAAATGACAAAATTGGAAGAAAAATAAACTGACAAAACAGGATTTAGTCGGTTTAAAAGGAAATTAAAACGATTTTTACAACTGATTATATACTATTCTCATCATTATATTACTGCACAAATTTTTGAAATTAGTATTAAAAATTGTTTAAATAATATTGTGATAGAATTTTGGTATCATAAAATGGGTGACATTTTGACCAAAAAAAAAAAAAAGGGTGATAATGGAAACGCACACAGAACGTGGAATTAATGTTACGATTGTACCGCTTCGACCGTTTCATCACGCAGCAGCAAAATCCAGGGGATCCTGGCTGTTCTGCAATATCACTGACACAGATACACCAAAGTACGAAACGGTCGTGGATCTAAAAAACCTCAGGATGCTACACGTGTCATCATCTCCACCGTCTCTAGAAAAAAAATCTGATCATTAAGATCTCTTCTTCAATCAGACAGAGAAAGACCCCACAAATCTGAACCCTCCGATCTACTACGATCCTTCCTTCCTCGCTTCTTCTTCTTCTTCTCCAAGGGGATCTCTCTTTTGTATCTGTCTCCATCTCTTAGAAGGCAGTATGACTAGTTCCGGTGCTCCTTCTCGTAAGGTTCTGTCTCTCTCTTTCTCTCTCAGTTGCTCTGTTTATTTTGACTTTGGCTTTGGAATTAGGGTTTTTGACTCTTTTTTTTTCTTTCTGTTTTGGGAAACTGTGTGCTGTGTAGGCTCTGAGCAAGATCGCGACTAATAGGCTTCAGAAAGAGCTTGTTGAATGGCAGATGAATCCACCCACTGGCTTCAAACACAAGGTCACTGATAATCTCCAGAGGTAATTTTTAATTTTTGGGTACTACTAGTACTAGGGTTGTTATACAAGGTCACTTGTGTGCGATTTTAGCAATATGTTGATGTGAAAAAATCATGGGTTTTGCAGATGGATAATTGAAGTTATTGGCGCTCCAGGTACTCTGTACGCCAACGATACCTATCAGCTTCAAGTTGATTTTCCTGAACATTATCCTATGGAGTCACCACAAGTGAGTGTATATCTCTCCTCTGTTCTATGTTAGTGTAATCAGTGTAATGAAGAAGATCTCTTGACTAAGTTTTGAAATTGTAAGCTGAACTGCATTTACTTACTTCAATTGGATTTTCACATTAGTGCTTGGTTATCAATCTTGGAATCTCTGCTATCTGGTCTCTGCTTTCTTATGAAATCTCTTGAGCTCTTTCTGAGTTGACTTGACTTGAGTACTAAGTTCTTTATTTATTCTGTTATTCATTTGTGCAGGTGATTTTTCTTCATCCAGCTCCTGTGCATCCTCACATTTACAGCAACGGGCATATTTGTTTAGGTATGTCAGTCTATATCCTCTGTTTTATGATACTCTCTTGGCTCTTTTGGTTATTATCTTCCACTTCACTTTTGTTTTACTCTGAATCCGGTACATTTCTAATGGCTCTACTTGCTTGCCTTCATCTGAAGCTTGATGGGAGATGTCAATGATGATTATTAGTTTTTTAGCCTCCATAAATTTGTTTCTTGTCATATGAAATAAGGCATCTCGACTCGCTTGTGTTGCTAGTAACAAGATATATTAGGATATTTTGGCAATCCTAGTGATTAACATAATCTATTTATGAATTTTATGATCTTCTGTGGAACTGACTTGAGTCTTATATATTCCTTTAGATCCAACGGTTCACTCGTATTCTTAAAACTCTTAAGATCAGTGTTGAGCAAATGTACATAATGAGTGAATCATTTGGCGTGTTTCCTGTATTTTATTGCTCAAATTCAATAGCACAGTTTTTTTGAACGCTGATCTAAAGTTGTGTATCGATTTGTAGATATTTTGTATGATTCTTGGTCTCCAGCCATGACGGTGAGTTCCATCTGCATCAGTATCCTCTCCATGCTGTCAAGCTCAACTGAAAAGGTACGCACAGCATAGCTCTTAATGAGCTCACCATTATATAAACTATACTCTCTTTAGTTTTCCACATAGCTGAACCTTCCTCTCGCTTGGTTGTTTTTTTTTGTTGCAGCAACGACCAACCGACAATGACCGCTATGTGAAGAACTGTAAGAACGGAAGATCTCCAAAGGAGACTCGATGGTGGTTCCACGACGATAAAGTATAAAACCTCGTTCGACCATTAAGAAAAATGTAAAATAATCCGAAACAGTCTCGAGGTTTGTTGTCTATTTTTAATTTAACCGGGTTTTAAGCTTGTCCCAAAACCCATCTCCAAAATCCGTGATGTAAAAAAACAACACAATAAAATTTGACTAATTTTGAATCTTCTACTCTAATTTTTTAAAACCCTACTAACATAAGCCCCAACCTAATCTCTCTGATGCTTCTCTACTAGGTCATATATATACATCAGGAAGAATATTTTTCTCAACTACTACTTTCTTCTGGTTTTTGTTCTGTCACCATGAAGCCGCTGACGAAGAAGGAGACGATGGTGGAAACAAAGACAAAGATGGGTTTTGAAAGATTCTCTGACCAGTAGCAAGTATATGTCGCGGATCGAACTCAGCTTTGAGGCTTCTGAACCGATCCCACTTGTCCCCAAAATGAGCCACCCACTCTTCTTGTGTTGCGTGGTGAGGAAGGTACTGCTTCACATTGATCTTAGCTTGTTCACAGAACTCCAAGATCCGCCGGTTCTGATCTTTCAGATACTCTAGCTTCTGCGTCTCCTCACCGTCCGTTAAAGCTGATCTCAATAGAGCCACCAGATAGAAAATTTCCTCATCCGGCGTCACGGCTGAGCTCCTCTCGTCCCATCTGGCAAATAACAATCACATAAAGCCACGTCAGCAACGACAATATCTATATACAATTAATAAATGATGTGTGGAGGGTTCGTTGAGATCGGTTTGGTTTAGGAGAATCCGATCGGGACCCACCCACCATGAGTTCTAGGAACTTAAAAAAAACAGACAAAACCTAATGTGGACCGTCGGATTTGGTCGCAAAAACAAAAACGAACAAAAGGGAAAGACGAGCCGACGAGGCGTTATTGTCAATCTTAGCTGGTTCGATGCCACATGTGGACAACGTTTTTCGGACAATCCCATGTACCACGTGTCGAGTTTTTTTTTCAGTTTTGTCAAACTTTTTTATTATTGGACCACTAATTAAACCCCACAAGTGTAACTTTGCATGCATGCAAGACTCGTTTTATTCTTTTTTCCTAACGACAGAGTTTAGAAGTAGTAATCAACGGTTATGCTAAGACTTACTTGTCTTTGTTCATGGGGTAGATAAGGATAGGGCCACTTGTTTTATTCCCCAAAATGCCCTTGAAAACGCCTTTGTCGAAGTCAGAGATTCTTGATTTTGGTACGAAGAGGTTGAGCCATGGGTGTGGAACCTCCCACAAATTCTTGGACCGGAGCTTCAACTCCGCCTTGTGTACCCGGTCCAGAAAATCCACATACTGTAAATCTGTCGTAAATACCGATGTCGGTATGAAATTCAATTTCTTCATCAAAATCTCTACTTCCTGTAAGAAAGAGAAAAGGAAAAAAAATCCACGTTTAATATACTTAATCCGGAATAGGAAAATAAAGTTTACGGGGAAAATTAAGAAAAGCTGTTTTGCTATTAAAGCCTACCAAAACAAAAGATAAGTTAAGATTCCAGTAGAGTTGGTCTTAAAAAAAAGTTAACTTAGAGAAAGAGGAATCATTATTTGGTGAGTGGTCCATGACCTTGTCCACTACTTAATTAGTAACCATGATTAATTCGCTAGTGATAAACTAAAACATCAGAAGAAGAAGAAGAA
>NC_025693.1:30307582-30308165 GCF_000633955.1 Camelina sativa
TAAGAAAAGCTGTTTTGCTATTAAAGCCTACCAAAACAAAAGATAAGTTAAGATTCCAGTAGAGTTGGTCTTAAAAAAAAGTTAACTTAGAGAAAGAGGAATCATTATTTGGTGAGTGGTCCATGACCTTGTCCACTACTTAATTAGTAACCATGATTAATTCGCTAGTGATAAACTAAAACATCAGAAGAAGAAGAAGAATATTTTAATGTGTATTATTAAGTTCAGGTGGAAAAGCTAGATCTCTGTAGATCCTCTCTGGCTTCTTCTTCATGTCCTCTTCCAAATTTAAATTATAATAAAGTGTAAACACAACAAAAATACTATGGACACTACTTTTGATCATATAAACTAAATTAACTTTCATAATGATTTCCCAATAATCGCATAGCGTTAAATCCTTCCAGATAGTCATCAAATATAAAAAAGAAAATATCTCTTTATCTAAGTGAATAATGATAGGGACCTGATCGACGGTTTCGGAGTCGGAGTCGTGGTAGTTCTTGGTGATCTCTAGGCAATACAAAACGGACCCGTTCGAACTAACGGACGAGATCTTGACGGGGTTACGTGGAGAGAAGAA
>NC_025693.1:30309438-30331053 GCF_000633955.1 Camelina sativa
GACCTGATCGACGGTTTCGGAGTCGGAGTCGTGGTAGTTCTTGGTGATCTCTAGGCAATACAAAACGGACCCGTTCGAACTAACGGACGAGATCTTGACGGGGTTACGTGGAGAGAAGAAGGAGGATCTCCAATTGTTCACGAGACCTTCGTCCACAATCACAAAACCTTCCACGTAATCAAACTTTAATTGACCATGCATCGATATTAAGTACTCTTGGTCCTCTGTAAACACCTCAAAGCTCGAATACAATACCCTTATCCATCTTACCTGTCATCATAATATATTTTAGGGTTTTTTAGTATCTTAAAATAATTTTTAGAAACAAATATTGGCATCAACAGTAAAAGGTAAAATATTAAAAGACCCGCCCGGGAATTTTGATTTCTATTATAAAAAATTTTACCCTTTGGGGAGCAGGTTCGAGAGAGATTCGTGCTCGTGTAATGATCCCAAGTTGACCTAACCCACCAAGAACTCCATGGAATAGCTTTGTGTTCTCTTCTTCTGAGCATCTCATCACCTCTCCTTTCCCTATTTTTCATTTCAACTTTTTGTTATTTAAACTTCAAATAAAATCATTTTATATATATTTGAATTTGAATGTTTTTAACACTAACCAGTTACAACGTCCATCTCAAGGACGTTACTAATCTGTGGACCATGGTGAAAAGCTTGACCACTGATTCCTGCATTGGAGAGTGTACCTCCTACGGTGAGGTATAAGTAATCAGTCCAAGATTTTGGTGCTAACCCATACTCCAACGTTTTCTTCAACACATCGACCCATAACTCTCCACCCCAAACGTCCACATACAATTCATCCGGTCGGACGAGTGGCTCCGGCGTCCCGGTTACGCCGTGGTTCATCTCAACCACCACACCGTTCCTCCCCGCTGCGGCTTGTCCGTTTATGGAATGTCCGTGGCCTCGGGCTGAGACCGGGAACGCGGTGGCTGAACCATAAGCTGTTCTGACGAGCCGTGCCACGTCTTCGGCCGAGGATGGATGAAGCACGGCTAATGGCTCTTCCGGCGACTTCAACATACCGAAGTCCGACGAAACAGAGGCTAACTCGGTAGGGTGGACGCTGAAATATCCGTCTACATCGATGGCTCCGATGCGGAGGAGCTCACTCGGACCAACGGCTATGATCAGTTGACATATAGCGAACGTGATGAGGAGAAAGCTTGACGTCATTTCACGACTTATGAAAGAATAGTCAAGAAACAAGAATCAAGATCGAGAGGAGGAAAGAAATATATAGAAGATATTCTGATAATGGTTTTTTTTTTTCAGATAATGGAAAATTTTATGGGGAAATGAAAAAACATATATAGGGAGATCCTTGGGGGTTCGTGAGAGCTAACGTAAGCCCAGATTACGCTTTGAAGATTTTCTGAGCAACATGCACAGATTCTCTGTCTTTCTTTTTTTCGGTTTGGGTGAAACTTTAATATATTATTGTAAAGAATATATAACGAGTGTTTTTAAATACTATTATTTTCGTACAAAATTAACGAGTTTATGCGGTTTATATGTGTGTGTCGAGAATATGAAGACAAGAGTTCTCTTATTTATAGGACAAAGAGTTGTACCGGAGAAGATCACGTCATATTCTTATTAACAAGTTCATCTTTACACAAAAATCAACAAAAGAACCGTGTGATATCTACGTGTCACTCACTGTTTAACCTTTCTTCTTTTTTTTGGTCAATTTTGATGTTAGCTAATAATACTGTATATGTACACACGTATCACGTATGTATAAATTTGTTTGAGCAAGACATCATAGACCGACTACGTAAAGGATTTGACTAATTCAAAAACTGGCAGTGTCAAGATACAAAAAAAAAAAAACAACCAATTTGATATATGGTTATGAAAAAAAAAACGTGTTATATCAGTGTTCAACCTAAATACAACTGATTTGACAATTGACTTATGAAAATTTAGTCGTCTACCTCTACCTCTAGAGTAATGAAGAACAAGCACTAGGCAATTCAACAGTACATTTCGATTGGTCCCGAAAACGTTTTATGATGGTTAGTGTGAATCTTTGATAGTTCTCATCTCTTATCATTAGCAAAAAAAAAAATGTAACTAATTTAACTGAAATTAATGAGAGAAAAAAGAAAAGAGTAGAGGATGGGATAGAGCCATAGAGGTCATATGGCATGGGGGAGACTGGAGAGATATGGGGGGGGGGAGAGGCGAAACATAAGAACGCCACGTGGGATATTCACGTGGGAGAGGATGAGGTCACACGTGTGTAGTGAAAACAGTGGGGTCCACGTTTTGGATACGGAGAATCATAGTGGGCCCTGTTCTCTCCTGAGATGAAGTAGTTCTCTCATTCACGTGGTCACTGTGCCACACAACCACACGGTAATAATAAATATAATTATGAATATGTATATAAAAAAAAAGTTATTTAGATTATGAAAATACAAAAATAAATAAACGAAAATATGATGAGAAAAAAAAAAAACTACGATATTAAAAAAAAGAGAAGATAGATAGATTCTTCTTCTGCAGTACTTTGCAGTCGGTAGATCCTCTATTTGGCTTCCATCGAGATGAATATGATTATTATTTTTACATTTTTTTTTTTTTTGGCAATCTTCTCAAATCATATAAATCTATTTGTTTAGTACTTTATAAAGATATGATTCTCTATAAATAGTAGGTGAAGTCAAAATTGGTTTAACAAGACTCCGTACGTTGTTATTACTTATATATAAAAATCTAAATTTTAAGCTGCTCTTCCTCGAGTTTTGTATATACTATTAATCAAAAGTTTGTAAGAAGCGATTAAATATATGTTGTTCTAAAACAAAATATTAAGACGTGAACTGGTGAAGTCACTTTGGATGACCGAGATTGAAATAATTTATAAGTTTTATTTTCGTCTATGTGTGTTTTGAATAGTGGGGAATCTAACGCCTAGCTAAGATTTGATGATAATTAGTTTGGTGGGTCGCGATTTTGGTACTATATTTCTATAAGAAAACAACGAAGAGCAAGTTGGGATCTATTTGATGCCAATCCAAACATTAATACCTTTGCACGATAATATAGATTGGTACGTTTTACCAATTTCTCAAATCTCATTATTGTCAACTTGTTCTCATGTTTTTGATTTTTTCTTTTTTTTCTTTTTCGGATTTGTGTTTTCTTACCTCCAGATATTATAATAGTCCGAGAATAATTTACAAGCATGCATGCATTTGTTACATAATTTGCTCTTTGTCACGGTGAAATTTTAAATCTTTACATAGTTTTTTCTCCGCCGTAATAAAGTTTTGTAACTATAACACATACCAATTGGACTTATTGACGGGAAACTTTGATAAATCCAATCAATTTTTAAAACACAATAGCACTTAAACAGTTAGATCATATTGCCACTTGAACATGGCACCTACGTACGTCTTGGTGTTCTTAATGTTCATAAATAAGTTTTATATTGGCACCATCGTATATATGGTGACGAAAGATTCACATTTGGACACTGATGATGAGACTAATTATATGCTTTCTTCGTAATACTATATTACAATTACCACATCTTTCAACACCTTTTGTTTTTCTTTTTTCTTTTTGTGAACAATATCCATATTGAAATTTGTGAAAATGTAATGATAACGATATAACCAGAAGAAAGAAGACGCGCGTGGGGGCCAGCATGTCTCATGTTGTTTCAGACATAAAAGAAATGGAAGGTAAAAAAAATTGGAAATCGTGGTAATTAATTAAACATCTGAATTAAAAGATTAATCCATGCATTGCATTTGTATATCTATTTTTTTATTTGAAGAAAAATTGATAAGTATATAATTTGGTGGGATTATATATACTTGACAATCACACCAACAAAACAATCTATATCTGATATTTATCAATAGAAAAAAAGTCCAAAACATAACAGATACACATAGTTCAAGAATGATGTGACTTTAAATTAATAATACGATATCTATATCTTCGATATGTCTTCCAAATGAAAAATGTGAACTGACAACGGCACAGTGTGTATGTCTGCGTGAAGGAGAACAAAACCCCATTCTAGAATTTATAATGTTTTTAATATAGGGTCCATAGTTCCATATAGATTGTACTGATTTTACAGTCATATTCATATATGTGGCCGGATATATATATGTAGTGGAAAAATACTTACCCTTGATTTTTTTTTTTTTTCTTTTTAAACTGTGGCATACAGAGAAAAAGGACAAATATATTTGTTTTTTTGTTCACTACTCTGGCTTGTAACAGAGTTATTATGTTACTATACAGATCCTGGTTCATGCATGTCCCATCTATGCTTAAATACAGATCGTGGTTCATGAATGTCCATACAGATCCTGTACTATACCAACGTTTTTTTCACGATCCTATACATCTACCTCTATCTGCAAATTTTATCTTTAAGCGTTCAACTAGTATATATGTAATGTTCTATAGCGATAGAGATTCTTTGTGTAATGGAGAACGAAAGAGTTGAAAAACAACAATATGTAAATCCTTACCTTAAAAGAGGAGACCGCCACATTATTACGCATTTCCATGAAATAATGCTATTGGTCTTTCATCGATTATGTATAAATTAATCTTCGAATCGGACCAAATCCAACACTCTTTTGTACACAATATTCTCTCTTTAAGCTCATATAGCATTATGTCTATTAATATATTACCACTTGGCATTTTTTTTATTTGTTTCTTTTTTGTAAAACACTACAGCCTTGTTCCTAAGGTTGATCAGCTTTATATATGTAACTTAAAAATCACCAAAATGCTGTTAATTCTTGTCGTTTTCTTTTCTTTTTCAAACTCACAACTATGACTTTAAATGTTCTCAAGAAGAATCGTTGCTGATTTTTTTTTTTGTTTTTTTGGTGATTGGGTTTATATATCTTTGTTCTTCTTTCAAAGATAATTTTAGTAGGTTTTAATAAAAATATAATTTGGATATGACAAACTTAAGAGTAAATTCTGTTTGTTTTGCGTTTACAGTTATAATTATGTCTAAAATTGAAAATTACATTTAACAAGTAAAAGAACGTACGAGCTAAAAACCCATGAATTCTGCGGTTTACAGAATAAATGTTTGCAAAGGCATGCATACAATTTTTTAATGAAGTAGAGTTGGATGATAAAGATATGTGAGACCGCTTGATAAAAGAGAAAATAAAGGAGCTAGAAGTCGTATTCAAGCAAGAAAAATGAGTACAAACAGGTGGAGATAACCTAACAAAGAGATCATACGTTAACAACTTAAAACAGTGGACATCGACCTAACACTCTTCTTTCTTTCACGTTCCCATCGTTAACTTCCTTAAAAAAAAAATCCTTCATCCCTTACCATTTATTATTCGTCAAACTTAAAACTTTGTATAATATATTTAATATTGTTCTTATATATTTATAATATAATCCTTGGAAGTACAAAAAATATATATATATATATATATAATACTATTGTTCATCTCTTTTTAACTAAAGACTTCGATTATTGGTCATATGATATTTTCCACGTCTCTATTTATTTTCTTTTCTTATACCTATCTCTTATTATTCGGGTTAATTGAACAGAAATTTTAACATCTCCAATAGTACTCTCCACTTGAATGATGTTTAGTCACAATCTAAAGTTAAACGCACACTTGACACACTTCTCTAATATAAAGTTTCGTTTGACCTAAAAATTTATAAAAGTATTTTTTTTGTTTATGTAAATTGAATTTCTATATGTACTTTAAAACTGCATTTTTCTAAAATTAATTCTATAAATTTCTAAGCAAATCTTACGTGTTAGACGACTAAAGGAACTATATTATAAGAAGAGTACATCTTTTTTTAAAATGAACAAGAACACCATCAATTACTTTAAACATGCTCTAAAGTCTAAAGACTCTGCCTCGTCAATCTTTTATGCAATTAGTTAATTATTCCTTTGGTTAAAAGTTAAAACCGAGTATGTGTAACTTTATCGTGGCATCATCGTGGGATCCTTTTGGAGTTCGGAACCATCTTTTTCGAATCAGTCTCTCAGCCATATAAGTGGTTAGGAAAATTTTGTGCATATATTTATAATAATTCGTTATAATATTGAATGGACAGTATGTTGTAATGTCGAGTTTAAATTGATTAGTGGACCTTACACACAACTGTCACTTGCGAGTTTTTTTGGTCATAAACCAAACATATCCACCTTTCTCCATGCAAAAAGTGTCCCATACATGATTTAATTTTAGTTACTTTATATATTTGATCATTTTGGTCAAGATATTATTCGCTGATTATTTTTCTCTTAGATTACATATTCAAGTTAGGTTTCCTATAAAGTAAATGACTTATAATTATTAGTGTCGTAAGGGAAACTTTTTTGGGGTTATGGTGTTTTCTTTTATTTACGTGATCGCTCTACAATCCATATTGTATTGTCTTGGTCTAATATATAATGATATATTTTTATCACCGTGTGAACAAAACCAGTATCATCCGTCGTTCTCTGATGATGAATGTTGGATGCATGCAACTGGTTAATTAGGATTTTGTTGATTAAAACATAATTACGCCAAATAATTGAATAACTGTGACCAATGAGCAAAACACCTGAATAACTTAATTTTCTTCTCTAATTTTACCAACAACAAAAAAAAATTGTGTTATTAGCAAACAAAATTTATTAGAAAAATACAGTGGAAGAAAATTGTCCACGACTAAACCATATATCATTAAATTTCTAATTTCACGACGCAGTGATCAGACTCTGCATTAATTACACACGTATATCAATATCATATTACATTAATATATCAAGAATGAAGACATCAAAAGATACGTATACATAATAGATACGCAGATAAAAATAAAAATTGAAAAATGTATTTAAGTGAAAGTAATATATGGGTGGATAATTAGTGTCACGTGAAAGAGAGAAGTGGAGATGTTTGAGAAGTAAAAGAGATTCGTTAAGACTTTAAAAAAAGTGAGAGCGACAGAGCAACTTAGTGAGATGAGTTCCCAACACTTTTTCTCTTTATTCATGTTCATTTACAGCTCAACTTCTATTTTGTTATTGTCTTTTAATTCCAAAAGACATTTTATAATTTTAATTAGATTCTGTATCATATATCATATAATTAATAAATCATCTACGATGCTTTGATGATTAATTAGAAATGCAGACGTTTTAGGACTCGGTTACCACAGTTTAAATTTCGGATTCATGGCACGTTTATGTGTAAAACATTATACACCTCAAGTTTGATCCAAATTAAACACGAAAACAGTTTTTGGCGATAAAACTTTTGATCATCACTAAACATCCCCGCATGGTTCTTTAAGACATTCATATCGAATAAATCATATTTTAGATATCAGTTTTTTTGTTTTCAGCAGATATCAGTTTATATAAAGGTTTTAATAGTTAAGTGAATTCTCAAAATATCACATTTTTGCTGAACTTGCTAGTTGTATGAAACCTTCCTAGCTAAAAGTTTAGAATTGACCTTTTTTTTTTTTTTTTTTTTTTTTTTTTTTTTAAAAANCCTAAATACCTGTGGTATTTGAAATGTCTTGTAGTCTACTTTTGTGCGCTAGTTTCGTCGTTTGCACCTTTTAAATTGAAAATTGCATAATACATGCTCTAAAAAAAAATAGAAACAACGCTTTTAAAAAGGTTTTACTTGAGTTAGTTTTTTTTGTTAATTTTAGATAATTAATTTTTTATTCGAATAGTAAAAATTTCATAATAAATTAATTAAACCGTTGACATCTACTAACGCAAACATGAACCTTTTTTCAATTCGAGGTCGGACAGTAAGTTAAGACTACTTTCTTATATTTTCAACATTTTAAGATTAACTATATACAAGTTATAATTACGTTCTTTTGTACGTTAAACATTACCTGTACGTAACTTATAACTCGTAATGATAATACTGTTGACTATGGTAGACGTGAAATGATTAATCTAAGGGAAAGATGAAAGAAATAAATTTGATTGGGACATTGAAGATACGGAGCCAAAAGGATTTGATTCGAGATATTCACAATATATGTCTGCCTAGAAATGGTTATCGTGTGCAGCCACAAGTTTCACGATACTCTCCACAAATATGGCAAATATATTTTTGACCCTTTGAAATAAATGAAGAGACTAGAAATGGTTATCGTGTGCAGCCACAAGTTTCACGATACTCTCCACAAATATGGCAAATATATTTTTGACCCTTTGAAATAAATGAAGAGACGAGACGTACCATTTACACATCTATGATTTGCTGATATCTTAAATTTGATTCTGGCCTTAGGCCTTGAATGGAGAAAGCAAGTAATGCAGAGCAGATCAAATGGTTCAAGCAGATCAAGCAGAATAAAAGTAGATCAAAAATTTAGCAGTTCAAATGCAGATCAAAGGTGAACAACATCAAAAAAGCTGTAGACCAGATCTGCACATATTTCTCCTGCATTTACCATAAAAAGACAAAAAAATATGAACTGCACACAGTTCATCTGCATTAATTTTTAAAAACAAAAATTTTTTTGAATGGTAACTTAGTGATAGAAGGACTACATTAAAGGGTGATCTGCTATTTTTCTGTCCTCCCATTCAAAGCCTTAGTTGGACTAATCTACGATGGCTTTGATTGGAGGTAGATTCTTTACATTTTCAAGATTTCTTAGCGAAAAGTTGGACTAATGATTACACTAGTTATATATATATATATATATATATATATATATATATATATATATATATATTTACAACACAAGGTCAATAAGACTGTAACTTTTAGACCATAATATACAGCATATTTGGTAGTAGTGTCGTTGTTGTGTGTGTTTTTAACAAAAAAAGTTATAAAGTTTGAAACCTGGTGAATTTTTAATGTATGTGAAAACTTCTACTTCAAATAATATGTTGAGATACTTAGTTACGTCAAATTATATAAAGAGCCACACGCCTTTAAGTCCATAAATAAAAGTAAATATAGTTGTAAAAAAGTAATGTGTTTGTTACTTTTGTTTTAACGAATGTGAAAACTATATAAGATTCTCTGAAGCTTTGATCTTGGTACGGTCATTAATCATCGTGAAGGGGACCTTGCGTTTTTCCTATATTATGGCTATGTTTTCTAATAGTGTTTTGTTCTTTTTGGTTTTCGCTTTTCATTGTCGACGTGAATTGAGAGTTTTGGACCAAAGCTAAAACCCAAAGCCTCCATCGACATCACATTTTGGCCAATCATTCTCCAAAAATCTCCAAAGTCTTTAAAAAACTATTAAGTATAATGTATTGAAAGATAATGTGGACGTTTATGATGCTTTTGTGTTGGGATACACATCACATTTTTCTGTCATCTAAAAATATTTATTTTTATATATTCCGCCAAGAAATAAAACTCTTTTTACATATTAGGTGTTCGTTTGTTGTGTGTGGTCAAAACTTATTGCCTTATTGGAGTTAAATGAGCTCTTCGGAAAGAAAAAAACTAACTCTTATCATCAAATTTTTACATAAATTTCTTGTATTTATAACGATATCTATATCTGACAAAAGTAAAAAACAGTTGATAAAAATATATAAACTTCAAAGACAGTCTTATAAACCAGGCTAGATACGATAGATAAATTTTCAAATAATAATCTTTATGTTTTATAATCTCATGGTCTCGCTGTGTTCAGTAGGAAAAAAACGTCCTCTTTCTCTTTTTTGTTTTTTTGTTTTTCATACTAAAAACTAAAAGGTCTCAAATCGTCAAACTAACATTATAAACCATATTATATAGTACCAAAACAAAACAAAACCAAAAACACAAACAAATGGTTTGTCCCAAGTTCTATTACAAAAGATATTATTTTATCGTTATTGGGCAATACATTGAGATGAAACCACTGATGCATTTTTTTAACGAAAGCGATAATTAGTTTTGTTTCTGTAAAATTAATGTCGATTGAATTTGCATAAGAATGGTTTTGTCGCACCATAGACAAAACGATTCCATAGCCCACGTGCCTTGGACTCGTCTTTACACTTCTATTGGTCTCCTAATCTCCAAATGATTAGTGGTTCTCATTTTAACTTCAATTTTCAAATTTAATTTCGGAAAAAACATTTCTTGTTTTTTTGGTCTTTACGATGTCTTTTTCAGATATTGTCTAGCTATATTGGGCCTGTTCGTTTCCCTGTCGCCAGCGACAGGAACCAGCGACAGCGACTAAAAGCTGTTCGTTTGTTTGTCGCTGGTTCAGCGACCAGTCGCAGCAACAGAAAACTAGCAACAACGATCATAATTTCATGTCGCTGATTTTTGTAGCGACTGGATTCAAAAACACGGCGACAGCTTTTAAAAAACTAATATAATTACTAAAATACCCTCGTTATTTTTGTGAAATCACAAAGAGACCTTTAACCCTAAAATCCCAAATTACGATCTTCTCGATACATCTTATGTTCTCATCTCTTCTGCCATTGAAGCCGCGAAGAACCAACTTCAAGCTTTAGCTCAGGTGATTCATAAATCTCTCTTACTTCTCTTATCTTCTTCGATTCTTCTCCTCTTTGTCGATTCCAAACAACAATGATTTGAAAGCTTCTAGCTTTTGTAAGTTTAAGCTTGTCATTTCAAGCTCCAATTCGATTTTGAGATCTAAATATTAGAGGGTTTGAACTGTTACCAATATCTGGGAATTGGGTTTTAGTTTTCTTTACTGAAACTGTGTGTTTGATTTATTAAACTTTGATGAGGCTTATGGTTCATTGAACATTGCTGAAACTAGTTATGATTCTTACTTGAATCAGATTTTGATTTGTAATTCGGTAATCTTTAATGGGTGTAGTTTGAAATTGGTACTTTTGTTGTTTATACAGCTTGTGGTTTCAGAAGAGTGAAGTCATTTTTAAAACCAATTATTGTACGTAGAAGAACTATTTCAGGTCAGAGAGTAGTGTGGTTTCTGGGTTTTTGTTTGTCATGTGTAGTAACTATTCTAGTGTGTTTTGAAATCTCTCAGCTTCTTAGAATGCTAATGGGTTTTTGTTGTATGTTGGTTTGGTTTGAAAAAATCCAGAAATTTCTCTTTGACTTGCAACACTTCACGTCAAATTCAAACACTTTGATGAATGATTCCTATGTTAATGAGTTTGGTGATGGGTTTTTGTCTTTTTTTTCTTCTATTGCAGAAAGTTTAATTTGTGAATGTCTTCTGGGTGTTGTTTAATCCTGCTTCTTCTTTGCTCTGTTCAGTGTTCAATAATAAAAATTGTATTTTTGTTATTGTTTACAGCTTGTGTGGTTCTGAATCTGAGAAGAGTGAAGTCATTTCTCTTGATGTGTTCTGGAAGTTGACTGCTCTCTCTGCTGCTTCTACGGTGAGTACAACAAGTTCTCTCTGAATTCGAAACAACAAGTTTTTGAACTGATGTGGATGTTAGTTGTTTTGGTAACTGCTTACTCCGTTTGGTCTTTTCTTATGTTGGTGGTTTTTATTTGTTATGTTCTTCAGGTTTTTATTTAGATAATCCTTAACTTAAGTGGAATTCTAAGTCTGTTCAATAACTTTTATGTTTATTAAAGAGTCAGGAGTGTTCTTCCTGATGGTTGAGACTTTGTTAAGCTTTGATTTGAATAACGAGAAGTTCTATCAGCTCTCTTTCTTTTTCGTAGTTTCATCAATTTGTTTATCTCAGTTGAATGTGATTAATCACTTAGTTTGTATAATGATTCTAATTGCTTCGTTTTGGAACCTAGCTTTACGTGGAGCTATTATAACAATGACTAAAGTTTTGATTTTTGAGATCAATTTGGTTGTGCTTCAAGACATGTCAGTCTTATATGTTTTATAATGAGTGGACTTTTTATTATATACGTGATAGATAAAAAATCCAAACACATTACAAGCTCTCATGGTTAGTCCATTTCGTTCTCATTTTTTTGATTGTGGTTTTGTGAAACTATTCTTATTGTGTTTATGCAGCTTGTGATTTGATTTGCTGTATTCCAAGGCTGACTTGAGAAGATGAACAATGATGATGTAAGTTATATTTTTCTTCTCTTTTTATAGAAATATATGTTTGCATTTGTTTGAATTTGGTTGATTTTGATTGAAATTAGAATTGGTCGGATGAGGAATGTCGTTACTTTCTTCAACTTTATACTTCTGAGAAAACAAAGGGGAACACAACAAAGACGGGACTGAATCAGATTGGAAAGGATTCTGTCACAAAGAAGTTTGAAGAGAAATTCCAAAAGAAATATCCATGGATTAGGTTTAAAAACAAGTATGATGTGTGTAGAAGAGCATACAATAGGTATAAGATCTTGCTCCATAACAGAACTGGAATGAACTTTGATGCTTTTGGAAGAATAGACATGGCTGATGATTGGTGGAATGAAAGAATTAAGGTAACTTCTCTCTCTCTTTATTTCTTCACTATTCACATGTATCATTGTTTCATTATGCCCTTATCATTTTTTCACCATAGTTTGATTTGGCTTCAAGCCTTTGTTTCTGCTTTTGTTACATACTAACTTATCTCTTTGTTTCTCTTTATATAGGAATGGCCTGATGCTGTAAAGTATAAGAACAAACTCCTGCCCAACCAGGATGTTTTTAGAGATGCGTTTTGTTCAGTGATTGTTACTGGAGCAGAGGGATGGAGCGCCCAACAAGGAGAAACAAGTTTAGATTCTAGAGTGGATGCAGAAAATGGTGATGAAGCAGATTCAGTTGATGCAAGTACAGCACCACCAGTGGTAGGAACACAGTTTAGAGCGGGAAGTTCTGGATCAAAAAGAAAGCGAAAGGAGGTTGACATAGCTACAGAGACTTCTTCTTCAAGAAACTTGATTCTTACTCGTAAGAATGAATTAGTTGAGAAGATGTTGGAGCGTGATGATAGTTGCAGTGTTGTGCGTGTAGTAGAGATTTTGAATGAATTGCCTGGAGTGAGGATGTGGTCCCGTTTCCACAAAGCTTCGGTTGACCATCTTCTGGCTGATGTCGCCAATCGACAGGGTTTCATTGCTTTTTCTAGTATTGAGGATAAGATTAGTTATTTGGAGCATAGGACTGGAATAAGTATTGATGACTAAACTTGTTTATTTGTGACTTTTGGTTATGAATATGAAAGTTTCATATGATTTTTTTAGTATTGATGACTAAACCATTATACCAAACTTTGTGCCGTAATATGATTTTTTTCTTGGTTTATGGCTACATGATTTTTTTGTACATGTATAATGGTTTTGCAGATGCTTAGATGGATGTTGGAAGATGATGATGATGATGTTGATGATGTTGAGTTGTTAGAAAGGCTTAATAATGAGAGGTTGATTCATAGAACAGATAGAGGAGGAGGATGGCGTCATGTTCAGCAACTAATGCATGGATCAGACCAACAGTATTATGATATTCTGCGGATGAATCAAAGAACGTTTGAAGCATTATGCAGGATGCTTACTACGAGATATGGTTTAGAAGAGAACAGAGATAGAGGTTGCAATGTTCACACTGAAGAAGCAGTTGCTATTTTTCTTGAGATGGTTGGTCAGGATAAAACCGTGAGAGACATTGCTGTAAGGTATCAAAGATCATTGGATACAGTGAAGAGGAAACTTGATGAAGTCTTAAGCGTTATTCTGAAGTTTGCAGCAGATACAATAAAACCGGTAGAAGGAGAATTCACAAGGGTAAGCTCAGTTCTGAGAAATGATGATCGATATTGGCCTTATTTTAAGGATTGCATTGGAGCACTTGATGGAACGCACATCCCAGTTCGTCCTCCAAGTACAAATGCAGAAGCTTACAGAGGAAGAAAATTGGAACCAACTATGAATATCCTTGCTATATGTAACTTCGATATGAAGTTCATATATGCATATGTTGGAGTACCAGGTAGAGCACACGATACAAAGGTCTTGACTTATTGTGCGAAGAATGAAGTTTCTTTTCCACATCCGCCAAATGGGAAGTATTATTTGGTTGACTCAGGATATCCCACAAGGACAGGGTATCTTGGCCCACATCGTAGTGTTAGATATCACCTTGATCAGTTTACTAGAGGAGGACCACCACAAAACACGCGGGAGTTGTTTAACAGGAAACATTCAGGACTACGATCAGTGATTGAGAGAACTTTTGGAGTTTNAATTGAGAGGACTTTTGGAGTTTGGAAAGCAAAATGGAGAATCTTAGACCGTAAGCATCCTAAGTATGGTTTGACTAAGTGGATCAAGATTGTGACAGCAACCATGGCACTACACAACTTCATACGTGAATCACATCGAGAGGATAATGATTTTATGCGTTGGCAACAAACAGAAGAATATAATATTCATGGCAATGAAGATGATGATGATGATGATGATGATGATGATGGTGATGATGATTTTCATGGTGGATACACTCCATATGAACCTACTGGAGACAGAGCAATGGAAGGGTTACGTGATATTATCACCGGTCAGATTGGTAGAGGACGTCAATTGCCTTACTAAAAAGTTTTAGTGTGAAACTTTATTTTGTGTGAGAATAATACTTATGTAATTAATGGTATTAGAATTGATTAATTACAACATATTTTCTTAATTTATTTATTTTATTAATTTAAATCTACACAATTTAAAATTTTCAACAATACACATGTTTATTATACATTTAAAAGGTAAAATTTTTTAAAAAAGTTTAAAAAAAAAATTATAGTCTCAGCGACAGGAAAACGAACGACATATAGCGACAGATTTCAGCGACAGTCGCTGATTCAGCGACAGTATTCAGCGACAGGAAAACGAACAATATAGCGACAGTTGTTAGCGACAGTCGTTGAATCAGCGACAGAATTCAGAGACGGGAAAACGAACAACAAACAGTGTCGCTGTCGCTGATCGCTATCACTGGTCGCTGTCGCTCAAACCAGCTACAAGAAAACGAACAGGGCCACTGTTGACAAACAAACAAAAGTCTAGCTATGAAACCAAAATAGCGCTCAACCAAATTTCCTTTGGCTGCAACTGCAAGTGTCAAAATTTTTTAAAGTTTGTTTAAGCTAATGAATATTAAGAATTTTATGATATAAACCTATATTCCTATAGAATGGGCCATTTATACAATGTGATTATTGCTGGGCCATTATTCGTTTTATATTATCTTTATGGGTACTCTAAAATCTTCAAATCAAATCAACTATTTAGTGTAATCAAATCAGTTGGGTAGATGACTTGGGCCTTTCTTTATGGGTCCTTATTCTCCCTCCAACAATATTATAGTATAGAACATTCAGTGAAGTTACCACTTACCCACAAGCACAAGCACAAGAACATCCAGTTTTAAACTTTCAACTATTGGCCGAGTGATTGTCAAAAAAAAACTATTGGCCGAGTGATGAGAGTAAAAAGGCACACAAATGTGTTATAAACCGACTTAAAATAAACTCTTACAAGAATGAACCATCTTTTTTTTCCTAATAGAATCTTAGAAATTAAATTAACTTTTCTCAGTCAATATGAATACGGCAAAACAATTGTGGGTAAACAATTTTGTGATTCCCTAATCTATAAAAAGAGCGAGCACGTGGCATTACAATAATGTTGTAGATGGATAATATGAAGTCTGTGTCACTCGTGGGATATTCAGAATCACATCCACTTCTTCCTCCTCTCGTTTATTATCCACAACCCCAAAAAAAATCAATCACTTGTTATACAAACAACGACATGTCTAGAAGGAAAAAAAAAAAACAAATTAGGTTTTAAAGTTTTTTTTGTTTTTCTCTGATTTAACTTACTTCGGTCTCTTCCCCTGTAATGGCGATTCCACACATAGTCTCTTCACCATCTTCAACTTCACTATCTCCATCTCCTTCCTTCAAATCCAAGCCACCGTATCATCACTCCTCCTCCTCCTTCAACCCTAGATCTCTATCTCCGTTACGGAGTGATAACTATCGCCGGCGATGTAAGCTCTTCCGTTGTTCATCTTCTTCTTTCTCCGAGAAGCATCACAACAACGCGAAATCTCCAAAATCCGATGACATCGTCGAGTTACCTCTCTTCCCACTCCCACTCGTTCTCTTCCCCGGAGCAATCCTCCCTCTTCAGATCTTCGAGTTCCGTTACCGTATCATGATGCACACTCTCCTCCAGTCCGATCTCAAGTTCGGCATCGTTTACTCCGACTCCGTCTCCGGATCCGCTGCTGAAGTCGGTTGCGTCGGCGAAGTCGTGAAACACGAGCGTCTAGTCGACGATCGGTTCTTTTTGATATGCAAAGGACAAGAACGGTTCCGAGTCACGAATCTTGTCCGTACGAAACCTTACCTAGTCGGAGAAGTGACGTGGCTTGAAGATCGTCCGTCAGGTGAAGAGAATCTTGATTCGTCAGCGAACGAGGTCGAAGTTCTGATGAAAGAAGTGATTAGGTTATCGAATAGATTGAATGGGAAGGCTGAGAAGGAAGTGCAAGACCTGAGGAGGAATCAGTTTCCGACGCCGTTCTCGTTCTTTGTCGGGAGTACGTTTGAAGGAGCTCCTAGAGAGCAGCAAGCGTTGCTTGAGCTTGAAGATACTGCGGCTAGGTTAAAGAGAGAAAGAGAGACGTTGAGGAATACACTTAATTACTTGACTGCAGCTTCTGCTGTTAAAGATGTGTTTCCTTCCTCGTCTTAGTGTGTGTTCTCTACTTAATTCTACTGGTACATAGAACTCTGAATCTCTCTATATTGAGCTTTGTCAGTAATTGAATATACGAAATTTATGAAATACTGCAAAGTTTAGTAAAGTGTAATATGGCGGTTATAAATTATGGTGATTTTGGTGGTTCTTGAGCTAGACTGTGCAGTAGCCTAGAATAGATTATTAGTCTGTAAGCCATCATGGTGTTAGAATTATGGTACTGGTTAGTGGTTAAATTACCTCTGCTGTAGATGAAACTGAGTATCGTAGTCCGTAGAAAGTCAGAGTTTCCATTTTTGCTTTTTTCTAAGACAACCAATTGCGTAAGCTTCGGATGTGGAATTAATGGGATTTTTGTTGAATAGGATTAAAGTTAGGCATTCGGTTGGAATCAGTTGATTGAGAGTTAAGTTGTGTTATTTGATACCACATTATGACTCTTACCATGACGTACGTGATTTCTGATAACACCAGAGCCTCCTCCAGATATACCAGGGGCAGGGGAGGCGGTGTATTTAGGATCGAGAAGTTGACAATTGTCGAAAATAAAGAATGATCTACTTGGGATGTGACGTGGCCATGAAAAATGAATACCTAAACAAATGAGGGAATTGAATACTTCTATCGACGAGATAGAAGTAGGAAAAAAAAAAAGGAAATAGTATGAAGCTTTCTCCTTTTTAGTAGAAAAGTTGAAATTGAATGACCGATTCATTCATTGAATCTGTACCTGGTCTCTTAATTCTGTGACTATCTCAGACATCAGTTTTCATCTCCAAATTCTAACAGGCCTTACTCCGTCAAAGTCTACCTCCAAACTCATTATACTTGGTAATAGAGACAAAACCCAGTTTATTGGATTTCCCCAAAACATCATCCAAAAAAACACATCACCTACAGATCATCATGACTGGGAAACGATACATGTATAAAACAGTCATTAATTCTGGATTTAAGATAATTAGTATTACGAATCTTCCTCATAACTTAATACGCTTCCAAGTTGTAGTAACTCAGAATTAGTATCATGAGACAAAATCAACGAATGCAGCAAGGTAGGCAGATTTCTTCTATCTCGTTTCCTGATCACATGATATGCAAGTATTCATAATCATCATGTGTCACCTGTTTTCTTATGGTTGGTTGGTTGGGTAGATGCAGAAGGATTCGCGCATATCCGGCTCAATACCGAACCTAGGTCATCATCAACACTGTACAACAACCGAACCGGATCATCTGACCGGAGATGCAACAAGTGGTTTACCATCAGCATCTACATCATCCTCGCCATAACAGGTCAATCCATCGCAAGACTCCTCGAGAACTTCTACTACCTCCACAAAGTAAACAAACACCGTAAAAACAACGGCATCTGGACTCAATCACTTCTCCAGTTCATCGGCTTCCCCATCCTTATCTTCCCTTTCCTCTTCCTCTGTTTCATAAAACAGAACCGACGACTCCCATATACTTTCATCCAACGTTCCAACAAATACCTCGCCATATTTTACTTTGCTCTCGGTATCATGATGGCGATTCAGGCAGCATCATCCTCACAGAGTAAATTCGAGTTACCTTTTAGTGTTTTCACTCCCGTCTACGCGACGCAGATCTTATTCACCGTGTTGACCAGCGTCGTTTACAAGAAAATCAAATTCTGTCGATGGACTGTTATATCTCTCGTCTTCGCCATCCTCGCTGGTGCTCTCACTTTCTCGTCTTCCTTCGCCGGAGGACCTAACAAGCACGAGAGGAAATACGACTCGGGTATAGCTTACGCTTTCACAGCTTGCGTATTTTTCTCCGGCCTCCTCGTCGAGGTCCACAACCTTTTTGACGATGTCATCCCCGATCGTGACGACCCTACGTACAGGAAACTCGGAGTTTTCGTCCTTCGTCTGAAAATGCTGATTTTCTCGTCCTTCGTCGCCACCGTCGTCACCGTCCCATTCGTTTTCATTTCCGGCGAGCATCAGGATTTGAAGAGGGTAATGGATGGGTTTTCGAAGGGGAAAGCTGCTTACGTGAAGACTATGGTTGGTCAAGCCGTTGCGTGGCAGATTTACTGGGTTGGGATCGTGGGTCTCGTGTGCGTAGTCTCGAGTGTGTTCTCGAACGTGATCAGCGTCTGTACGTGGCCCCTCGTATCGGTCCTGGTGCTTCTGTTCCATTACGGAGATAATCAGTACGATGTCTTTAACGGGATTACCATAGGCTTTGCTGCTCTAAGCGTAGCGTCTTACATATATATGATTCATAAACAAGATAGTGACGGTGACGAGGCCACGAGCTAAATCAATCTTGGAACTTGGAGTTTTTTTCATCGTTTCTGATAACATTTCTTTTGTAATCTACAATTACATTATTCGTATGTGCAATTTCGTTTTCTTATTAACGCCATTATAAAAATATTAATAATGGTGGGTACTAATTAGATGTTTGGGAAATTGATAAGATTTAGCTGAATTGAGTACAAAAGTGTTGTGCTCTTCTTAAGTTGAAGCCTGGATTATTTTTAATAAACTGGCTATAAGTGTTCATGTTGAGTACTTAGACACTGGAGTAAGTTTGATCGTCTGGTTTTGCTACGAATGACCTGAATTATGTCAATGTCATAGAGTGTTGTCTGGTCATGAGAATGGAGCCTGGTCCATGACCCATGACCATGATTCACAAAACGTTGGAAGTTGAATAAGTCTATCAAATGTTTTCTTAACTGTTTGACCACAAATAAAAAAGACTAGCAAAACTATAGTATTAAATGTCTTTTTATATGAGTTATAAGATTAAACAAAAATGATATCAGATCCTTAAAACTTCAATACTTATTGAAGACCTTGATCCAAGAATAAAAAGTTTAAAGTACTCAAAGTCAAGGGATTGAGCTCAGTCCTTTTCACAGGTCAACAGTGACTTGGGAATTATTAACAAAACAACAATGACTAGATATAACATCATCTAAATATATTAAGAGAAATAAATTTTACTCAATTTTTGTTAAGGTACCAAGAAACTCTTTGACACGTCTTTGCTTCACTGTTAGATATCAATGTCAAATTAATCAAATCTAAGAAACGAAAAAGTTCCAACCAAAGAAGAATTAAATATGATTGCTTTGCAAGGTGTAGTTAAAACCAAGTCAGATCAGTACGCCGTCAAAGTCCACTTCCAAATTAATCACTTGGTATATAAACGCAAACATCATCCAGTCCAAACACACACAAAGTTCAGTACAAAACTGATCATCTTTACGAAGACAATATACAACTACAAACGTCTGCCCTGAACCAAGAGAAAAATTTCCGGCATCCTTAGAACTCTGTAAATCATGGGACGCGATCAGCTGATGCAGAACAATCCACAAGGTAGACAAATTATGTTTACCTTTGTGCATGTATATATGTTTTACCTTTTTAGTCATGCATGTATGTATGTTTCTCTTTGGTAGGTGTAGGAAAATTTGTGCAGATACCAATCCACAATGAGGAGCATAGCTCAACCACATTGATGAACCAAACCGCCACATTGAACCGGACAAGCACCATCAAATGGCCTACCATCATCATATGCGTCATCTTCGTCATAACAGGTCAATCCGTTGCAAGACTCATCGAGAACTACTATTACCTCCACTCAAACAACAAACGCCAAGGCACATGGATTCTATCCCTCCTCCAAGTCATCGGATTCCCTTTCCTCCGCATCCCTCTCTACTTCCTCCTTTACACCGAGAATCTGACTAAACCTCGTCTCTCCTCCCATCGAAGCTCCCTCAAATACCTCACCATACTATACCCTTGTATCGGCATCGACATGGTTATGCAAGCAAGACTCGCCGCTATAAGCAAACACGAGATACCCTTTAACGTTTTCACTCTCATCTACACGTCACAGCTCTTATTCACACCTATCTTCTCCTTCTTCATCAATAAAATCAAATTTAATCGATGGATAGTTATATCTCTCGTCTTCTCCATCACCGCAGGCTCTCTCACTCTCTATTCTTCCTTCCCTGGAGAACCTAACAAGGACGAAGTGAGATACGTTAGGGGCGTGTTATATGCTTTATTCGCCGCCGTAATTTTCTCCATTACCCTCAGCTCCATCAAGAACATATTCGAAACTGTCATCTCCAAACGCGACGTAGCCACTCACAGAAACCCTAGCTTTGCCTCCGTTGTCGAGTTGATCTTCTTCTCCTCCATCGCCGCCACCGTCGTCTCCTTGGCGGCCGTGTTCATTTCCGGCGAGCATCATGTTATAAAGAGAGATGTTCGTGTGTTTGGGAAGAAGGCGTACCTCGGTATAATGACGGTTCAAGTCTTCGCGTGGCAAATCTACTGGGTGGGTTTGGCGGGGCTTGTGTTCGCTGTCTCGGACGTGTTCTCGAATGTGATCAGCGTCTCTACGTGGCCCATCGTCTCGGTTTTGACGGTTCTCTTCTTTGATTTCGACAAGGATAAGTTTGATGCTTTCAAAGGAGCCGCCTTGGCTTGTGCATTTCTTAGCGTTGCCTCTTATTATTATAGGCTTCGTCAAGAGAAGAGGAACAGCTAGCGACAAGACACCAGTTAATACTTTTCATTTCAGTTTTCTTTTAAATCCATTAATAAAAGTGTTCTAATTTTATTTGTTTGTGCTGGTTTGAATAGTTAATGTCTTTTCCTGTTTTATAAATATGTGTGCTAAACTCTAGTATGAATATTTCTCAACACACAATTTATGGAACTTTTCTTAGACTAAGACAATTTTTCAAAGAACAAATTAATTAAAAATGTTATGTAAATTTTTCTTTGATAAAAAAAAATAATAATCATAAGTTTGAACAAATTTTATAGTGGTAATTATAAAAAGAATTTATATATCTACTGTATGTTTCATGAGTTATATAGTTTAGACAAATCTTTCAACCTCATTTATTATTTCTGTC
>NC_025693.1:30335253-30352822 GCF_000633955.1 Camelina sativa
GTCAACCCCTCAAACCACCGGGTGATAATATTAACACAAATCATCTATCATACAAAAAAAACACACAACCGTACCTACTGATCATTTTCACAAGAAAATTGTTTTTAACAATTTTTTATCACTTCCAAACAGGCGCTAAGGAACTCAAAGAATCAGCTAAAAGCTAATGCAGAAAAATCCGCAAGGTATGTATAATCTTGATGTCACATTTTTGCTTTCTTTTTTTAGTGAATGTAAAGTTGTATTCCACTAAATTGATAGAATGCCGTTAGGCTGAATTTTGAGTTCTAGATTCCACGAGTCATGATATATCACATACTAATGTTGTGCAAATGTTTGTGTAAACTTAGTTTTGTTTCTCCTGTTTTCGGTGAATATGTAGAACAACTAATCAATATGGAGCTTGATCCAACTACACTGATTAACCAAACCGAGAAACCCATCAAGTGGCGTACCATCATCATCTGCATCATGTTCGTCATAACCGGTCAATCCATCGCCAAACTCCTCGAAACCTTCTACGACCACCACACTAACCGGAACCACTTTCAAGATGACGGCGTATGGACTCAACCTCTTCTCCGAGTCATCGGATTCCCTCTCCTTCTTCTCCCTTTCTTTATCCTCTCTTCCAGAAAACACAATCAACTTCGCATTACTTCCGATCGATCTTCCCACACCGTACTTTACCTTTGTACCGGCGTACTAATGGTGGTTCAGGTAAAACTATACGTCAAAGGTAAGCTCGAGATACCTTTCACGAAGTCCCTACTCATCGAGGGGACACAGCTCTACTTCACATCGATCTTCTCAGGCATCGTCAACCGTATCAAATTCAATCTATGGTTTGTGATATCTCTCATCTTCACCGTCGTCGTCACCACTCTCTCCTCTAACTTAAGCGGTGATTGGTCGGCTTGGTTAGCCTCCATCACTTTCTCTTTTCTCCTCTGCAACATTCGTAACATTTTCATCACCAATAGCACCAGGGAAGCTAGCTTCAAAGACGTTCTAGAATTGCTCATATTCTCGTCTCTTATAGCCACCATTGCATCCGTTTTCATCTCCGGCGAGAGTCATGATCTGAAGAGAGGGATCAATGGTTTCTCGAAGGGAAAGGTTTCTTACGTTATGACTATGGTTGGTCAAGCCGCCGCGTGGCAAATCTATGGGGTGGGGCTTGTAGGGCTTGTTGTGTTCGCCGACTCGATCGTGACCTCGAACGTCATCAGTCTCTGTACTTATCCGATCGTGACGGTTCTTAGAATCTTGTTTTGCAATTACGATGAAGAGGAGTTTAGTGGCTTTCTAGGAGCCGCTTTAGTGCTTTCCGCCATTGCGGTCGCTTCTTCTTTTTACAAGCATAAAAGAGGTTTTGGTAATTGGAAGATGCCTAGAGTTTTGCGGTTTGTTGTTGTATTTGTTGTGTATTACTTTTACATCTCTGAGTTCTTAAAACCTGATCCTTACATCTCCACACCAATGGAATTCGAATTGTTTTGAAAATAGTAAGAAAAATAATAAAGTTTGTGTGTTAGTTATTATTTTAGTGATTTCATTTATTCTGTTACATGTTCTCCCTTGTGCCGTGTGATAACATGCAATTAAATATTTCAAGTCTTAAACATAAAACATGGATTTGATTTTAATATATAGTACTTTTTCTCCCTAGCTCATCTCCTCAACTCCAAACATACATTTTGAATTTTCTTCTATCCCAAGAACTAAGAAGTGTTCGTTAACTACCACGAAGAATTATTATGTAGCGAGCTGTTTAATTGGGCCATCCTTCCTGGGATTAATTCCTAAAACATGGGAATTTGAATGAGAAAGTCATCTCACTATACTTGGTCTCTTACTCATAGGAATATGTCAGAATAATGAGTCTTCCGTTGACAAAATCACAATGGAATAGAAAGTGACAATGAATTAAAATACTCAATTTATGTCTGCAAATAGTAACTAAAACACCCAATTGCTCAACTGGCAAAAACAGCCTTACCCCGTCAAAAGTCCACCCCCAAACCATTATATTGCTTGGCTATAAAGACATAAATTCAGCTTTCTAAATTCCTCAGAAACATAATCAAATAACAACAAATCTTAAACCATTTGCTTCCAAACTCTCAAAACTCGTATATTTTTATCAATGGGGTATAATCAACCAATGCAGTCTAATTCACAAGGTAAGCAGATTCTTCTGATAAAATATGTTTTTTTTTTTTTTTTAATTACTGAACGGATTTTTTACTGATCAAATATGTTGTGATTAACCATTACATGTTTCTCCTTTGCAGAACAATTTGTGCAAATGCCGCTCTATATGGAGCACGGCTCAAGTACACCAATAAACCAAACCAGTGACTCGAACCAAAGACTCAAAAAGTGGGTTACCATCATCATATGCATCATCTTGGCCGTAACAGGTCAATGCATCACCAGGATCCTCGAGAACTATTACTTCCGCCACAGAAACCGGAGCCGTAGGTACAGCTTCTGGACTCAATCCCTTCTCCAAGTCGTCGGATTCCCCATCCTCCTCGTCCCTTTCCTTCTCCTCGTCCTCTCTTCCAAGAAACGGAAACAACTTCTCATTACCTCCGATGGAGTCGCCGCCGCGCTATTAGTACTTTACCCTATTATCGTCATCTACATGTTTTGTCAAGCATTTTTCTCGAACATTAAACACCGGATCCCCTTTAAAGTTTTCACTCTCATCTACACGTCACAGCTCTTCTTCACCCCCATTTTCTCCATCTTTATATTTTCCAACAAAGTAAAACTCAACAGATGGACGATTGTTTCTCTCATCTTAGCCACCCTAGCCGGAACTTTCACTCTCAACACTTTCTCCGCCGGGTCACCCATCATCTACAACGGGAAGATACACACCTTTCGTGTTATGTATCTGGCTGTATGTGGCGCCGTCTTTTTCTCCTTGCTCCTCGCCCAGATCAGGAACATATTCGAGGCTTTTATCTCCGTTTGCAAGGAATCCACAAACATAAAACAACCAAGTTTCGTCGTTGTTCTTGAGTTGCTCATCTTCTCGTTTCTCTATACCACCGTCATCTTTGTCGCAGCCGTTTTCATCTCCGGCGATCATCACAACTTGAAGAGAGAGATGGATGGGTTCTCGAAGGGGCAAGTTTCCTACGTGTGGACTATGGTGGGTCAAGCCGTTGCATGGCAGATATACTGGGTCGGGATCGTGGGGCTAGTGTTGGCTGTCTCGGCTGAGTTCTCGAACGTGATCAGTGTTTGTACGTGGCCGATCGTGTCGGTTCTCGTGGCTTTGTTTTATAACAAGTACGATCAGTTCGATGTCTTCAGAGGAATCGCCTTAGGCGCCGCTACACTTAGCGTTGCATCTTATTTATATATGATCCTCAAAGAGAAGAGCGAAGATGACGACCAACCTACAAGCTAATCAAATCTTGGAATTTGGACTCTCTAGAAAAGAAAAAAGTTACATTTGATTTTTTTTTCATTAAAAGTATGTGGCTAATGAATGTTTGCAATAATCCCCAACACATCACTCACCATCGACGATGATATGTTTCTCTTCTATCATAATTTTATACTATTGTAACAACAACTTTGACTTTGTTATCGACATTCTTTTTGGGTCAAATGATTGTCTCACGTACAATTTTATTTAATCTAAGGCTATTTGATTTATTAAAAAACAAATAGATACCTCACTTTAACGGGAATGGATTGACAACAACAAAAAGAAAAACGGGAATGGATTTTCAGAAAGATATGCCCAGTCAACATTTTTCGTGATAGATCGGAGAGGTGTTTTTGTGCTACTATCACAAGGCATGGAACTATCGAAGTCAAATCCACCATTAACAAAGACTACAAAGTCCCCATTTGAACAAGATAATTCATCTTAAAATAACCTTACTGCTTTTATGTTTTTTTTTTTGGGTACTAGATATTTAATAGATATTTAATGATCTAAATTAGAATAAAGCATTTTTATCTATATGGGTAATAAGAAAAAAAATCTAATTGATTAGTTTTTTCTTATACAAGGTTCGAAAGTAATTTCTATCGTCTAAATTAAAATGTTATTTTTGAAAAGTAGTTGTTAATTTGTTTATCTTAACTTAGTTTTGCAATAGCCTTTAAGAAAAAAAAACAAAGCAATTGCATTGATTTTGTTAATAATGCTAACCAAATTCCACAATAATCTATCTGAAAGTAAACAACTTCAAATTAAAATCTAGACTATTTATTTGGAAAAAAGAAATGTTGAGATAATTGGAACTAGAGCTTTGTAGTTATCAAACTACTCATGAGAAGAGGCCGCCTTTTCACGTGTGTCTCGACCACAAATGTTCTCTAAAAAGGAGAAGTAAAAATCCAACTTTGTGTCTTCTTTCGAGGGACCTTCGGGGCCCGTACGTTCAGTTTCGTGGACAAATAGTCGCCACATGACTGACCCTTACACTAATACATACTTGTATTTTGTTATGTTTTTTTCACGTGGCAATTAAAAGCCAAGAGAATGGATAACATCAAGGAAAAAAATTGGTGACTTTACTTACGTACGGAGAGTTAAGGAAACCTACCTACGATTCTTTTTCAATGTTTACAAGTTACTTGTATGATATGATTTGTTTGACAAAAAAAAATATATTTCAAAATATATGATGTTTTAATTAAATCACGTAGATTAAAAAATCTTTATTTTTAATAAGTTCAACCAATCAGAAATAATACTGCATAATATAAAATATTAAACTAATCTAAAAGTTGCGTAAAAACTTGAAAATATTCTATATTATGAAACAACAAACTTCTCTAAAGTATTTTATATTTTGAAATAGAAGGAATATATATTAGTGAATCATCGAAAAAAGGTTTGGTAATTCTGTGGCACATAAAATTAAACTTTTACATTATTTAAGTTACATAATATAAGATATTAAACTAATCTAAAAGTTACGTAAAAACTTGAAAACATTCTATATTATAAAATAACAAACTTCACTAAAGCATTTTATATTTTGAAATGGAGGGAATATATATTAGTGAATCATCGAAAAAAGGTTTGGTGATTCTATGACACATAAAATTAAACTTTTACATTATTTGAGTTAGCACATAATGTAACTCCGCATTTTAATTTTAATTTTTAGCTATTTAAAATTAGGCTAATTTTTAGCTATTAAATGCGTTCACACGACGAACCGTTAATTCATAGTGATATATATTTTATATTTCCCCAATCGTGGATGACCTTATCCATATCTCTCTCTCTTTTGTTTTTTAGAAAATCTCAAATCGTCTCTCTCTCTCTGCTGGTTTTACGATCACTGTTGCCAAAAAGAGAAGGGTCTCTCGAGACAAGTGTTAGGATTACAAACACAACACCAGCTTCCTCCTTGCGACACGACCCTCCGTCATGTCTGCGCCAGCTATATCTTCTCCACGCCACGTTTCATCACTATGTTCCACTATATATACACACCTACCCATTACATCATGTCTTTGCCTTATCACTCACAAAAAATCTTTATATAACATCACTTTCGAGCTGTCAACATCCGTACATGTCATCCATAGAGCCAAAGGTGATGATGGTTGGTGCTAACAAGAAACAACGAACTGTCCAAGCAAGTTCGAGGAAAGGCTGTATGAGAGGAAAAGGTGGACCCGATAACGCGTCTTGCACCTACAAAGGAGTTAGACAACGCACTTGGGGAAAATGGGTCGCTGAGATCCGTGAGCCTAACCGAGGAGCTCGTCTTTGGCTCGGTACCTTTGACACCTCCCGCGAAGCTGCCTTGGCTTATGACTCCGCAGCTCGTAAGCTTTATGGTCCCGAGGCTCACCTTAACCTCCCAGAGTCCTTAAGAAGTTACCCTGATACACCGTCGTCTCAGACATCCCAGACGACACCAAGCAGCAACACGGGTGGAAAAAGCAGCGACTCCGAGTCGCCATGTTCATCTAACGAGTTGTCATCATGTAGGAGAGTGACAGAGGAGGTATCATGGGAGCATATAAACGTGGATTTACCGGTAATGGATGATTCTTCTATATGGGAAGAAGCTACAATGTCGTTAGGGTTTCCATGGGTTAATGAAGGAGATAATGATATTTCTCCGTTTGATACTTGTATTTCCGGTGGCTATTCTAATTGGGATTCCTTTCATTCCCCACTTTGAGGTGTCACTAAAATCTCCTTAATTATTAAGACTATCATATACAAAATTACATATACAAATATATCGTCACCGTGATGTAAATATACACCAGCTCCATATATGTTCACATCTATATATATATGTCGTTTGTCTGTAGTATAAAAGTAGATTCTTACTACATCATAAAACATAAAAAATAAAAAATGACAGTTGTGTGTCTCAAAGCTAAATATGTGTCATGGGGAAAACTTGAAGTGCAATGTATCTGTGTAAAGAAAACGTGATGTTACGTTGTGTGTAAATGTAACGGTCAATGTGTAGACTACATATGTCTCTATTTTCGCTTTCAGTTTGTTGACTATTGTCTCGTTTGTTGTGTTTTTACTTCTTATTCTATTTTTATTTTTCCTCTTTTACATACCTTCGTCTTTGTGCTATGTGTGTGGTGTGACCCTCTCACCGGCGTACTACATGGCACGGTTTATCACACATTATAAACCAGCCCCGTTTATGGCCAGCCCAAAATCTGTATAAATCTGGCCCGTTTATGGTCAGCCCAAAATCTATATCCGGCCCATATATGGTCTCCGCTCTCCACCTATCTATGGTCTCCACTCCACTCTCCACCTAATGCCTACAGGGGATTGAACTAATGGTTTGCTTCATACTCAAAACACCAAATCCTGAATGTAAAATTTTAGCCTTGAATGACACCTGATTTTACATCAGTTTTTGGTTTTAGATTCTGTAAAATCCATTTTTTAGCCATTCATGATTATGAAAAAAATAGATTTTCTAGAATTTAGGAAAACCAGATTTTGAAGGATTTTAGCATTTTGTTCATAAAATCTAAAAACCACAAAAATCTGGTTTTTCAGCGTGATTTTTTTTAAATTTTTTTTTCTAATATAGATTTATTCTAATTTCCTTAAATTCTAAAACAAACTAAAACTTTTTTTTTATTGTGCAACATATGTTTTTTTCCTGCATCATTGTATCTTTTTTTTAATAAAAAAATTATAATTATTATTTTATTATTTTTAAAATAATTATTATACATAAAAACCAAAAACTAATCAAGTCACCATTCAAGATTTTGAAAAAAAAACTAAAATCTACACCAAAAATCAAAAACTAAAAAAACAAAAACCAAAATTCAAAAGCTAAAAACTAAAATCTAAAAACAAGTTAAAAACCAGCAGCCATTCATGGCCTTTGTTTTCTTATTCTATGCCAGATAAAAAAAAAAAAAAAAAGATAACACTTCTGCGACTTAGCTTATGCACTATGTGTAACATAAAAAAAACTTTATTAATGGACTTGTTATTATATAGAGAGAAAGAGAGAGAAAAATGGAGCTCTCTGAATTATAAACGTGGAGTTTTTTTTTTTTTTTTTTTAATGTGGAGTTTCTAATTCGGTCTCTTTGAAATGATGCTTTTTTACGAGTGTATTTCGAACGAAACTATAATATGGGACCAAAATATTCATATCGAAAAAAGTAGCTATCGAGTCATCTAAGTTTTATACCATGTTAGATTTTAATACCAAGTTCAATTTAAAGGTCAAAAGACAATGGAGGGCTAGGTATTCGGGCTGCAGAACCCATGAATAAGGCGTTGGTTGCAAAAATTGGATGGAGGGTTCTCTTTGACGTATCGAGTCTCTGGGCTCGGGTTGTGAGAAGTAAGTACAAGATAGGTGATGCATCTTGGTTTATAGCAAAGAGCAGTTGGTCTTCAACCTGGAGAAGTGTTGGGGTAGGCTTAAGAGAAGTGGTGATCCCGGGTCTCGGTTGGGTCCTTGGGGATGGAGTTATGATCAAATTCTAGAAGGATAAGTGGATGGGGGATTTCTCTTTGTATGATAGGCGGATAGGAGATCCTCCAGTTGAACTCCAACAGGTTCGGATTCGGGATTTATGGCATGATGGTGTTGGTTGGGACTTCCCGCGTTTTGAACAATATCTTCCAGACTTCGTGTGCTTGAACCTCAGGTCAGTTATTGTTGATACTGATACGGGGTCTAAGGACAGAATCTCGTGGAAAGCTAGTTTGGATGGGCGATTCACAGTGAAACCGGCATATGAAGCTCTGACTAGAAACACGGTTCCGAGACAGAATATGGACATTTTATACGGTATGGTTTGGCGTAGTGCGGTACCAGAAAGAGTAAGGGTTTTTCTTTGGATGGTGGTTAAGCAAGTTATTATGACAAATGTGGAAAGGCACAGACGGCACTTAAGTGATTCTGGGGTCTGCATAGTGTGCAAAGCAGGGGAGGAAACGATCATACATATTCTTCGAGATTGCCCTGCGATCTCAGGGGTCTGGATGCGGATTATACCACCTCGTCACCAATCTCTGTTCTTTCATCAAAGTTTATTAGAATGGGTGTTCACTAATTTGTCTAATAATCAGGAGTTGTTTGGAGTGCCATGGTCTACGCTGTTTGGTATGATCGTATGGTGGGGCTGGAAGTGGAGATGTGGTAACGTTTTCGGGGAAGTTGGTAAGTGTAGGGATCGAGTGCGGTTTGTGAAGGAGATCTCTCAGACAGTGCACAATGCACACTTGGTTACCAAAGGTGTATCTCGTGCGGTGGGTCGAGAAATAAGACTGATCTCGTGGCAGGCTCCGGATGTCGATGGGTCCGATTGAATACGGATGGGGCTTCAAGAGGGAATCCGGGAGCGGCGGCAGCTGGTGGGGTGTTGAGGGACGCGGAAGGGAAATGGTTAGGCGGGTTTGCATTGAATATCGGTGTGTGCTCGGCGCCATTGGCAGAGCTTTGGGGAGTATACTACGGCCTGTGTTTAGCCTGGGATCACAGAATACCGCAGCTAGACCTTGTAGTAGACTCGGAGTTGGTGGTCGAATATCTAAAGACAGGGATAAGTGAGACCCATCCCTTGTCTACCCTAGTACGCATGTGCTATGGCTTTATCTCTAAGGACTGGAGTGTCCGAATTTCTCATGGTTATAGAGAGGCTAATCGTCTGGCGGATGGATTGGCTAACTATGCCTTCTCTCAGCCCCTCGGGGTCGTTTTGTTTGATTCTTGCCCCATCTCTATTGTTTCTATCTTGGATGAAGATGCTAGAGGGACTGCGTTCCCTAGAAGAACTCGTGTGTAATTTTTTTTAAGATTTCGTAATAAATTTGGAAGGGGCTTTGTCCCCTCTCCCTTACCAAAAAAAAAAAGGTCAAAAGACAACTGGTTATAAATGGTTTGGTCCATACTTTATATTATATAAGAATATTAGTTTTGATCGAATTTTAGATTTAAACTTATAAAGTTTTGTTTTTTCAACAGTTATTACATATTAATTTTATTTTTATGTTTTTCTCCATTCGGCTAAGATTCTATTCAAAAATTTTGGATTGAAAAGTAATAGGTTAAACAAAGCTTGTTTTTGTTTTAATAGTCCACTTTTAATTAATCAGTTTTTGTTGAAAGATCCATTACTTCAATTGAATGAGAACAATCGTTTGATCTAATCCAAATTGAATATCCCGACAGTGATAAATTACTATTCCCTCTATTTCACAAAGAATGTCAATTTTACACATTTCACATAAATTAAGAAATGTTTGAATCATACATATTTGCCCTATTTATTAAGTGATTAATGATCAAAATTCAATGAAAATAGCTTTGGGTTTAGGGATAAAAAAAGAAAATTTAGCATTAAAACATTCATTGGAAATGTAAAATGATATTCTTTGTGAAACAAAATATTTTCTTCAAATGACATCTTTGTGAAACAGAGGGAATAGTAAATATCATAAATGCAAATGATAACATTCTATTGATCATGATCGAAAAGGAAAGAAACAAAAAAAAGATAACACAAGAAAAATGGCAATAATATATCAGCCAGATATTATATATAGAAAAGTCCCAATCCAAAGCTCCTCCCACATAGATCATCATCATCATCTTCATCCTCATGAACAATGATGTCTCATCCACCATTTTTTTTCTTTTTTCCTTTCTCAAAAACCTTTCTTAGGTAATTAATAATTAAAAGAGCAAAAAAAAAACACTAAAAAAAAAAGCAGACACAAAAGTCATAAAAACACAACGGGCGACACCATTGTTCCCTTTTTAATTGGGGTAAAATGGCATTTTGTAATTATTAGCTGCGAGAGAGAAAGAACAAAGTCAAACGTTGTCCGTTGACTGATGGAGCAGTGGAGTTGTGATGGACGACGACTTGATCGAGTTGCGAGAAACAGGTGCACGTTCGATACCATGCTCCGCGGATGACTGGATTGCTGCCTTCTCAAGCGCTGCAAATTTCCTCTCTTCGCTCTTACCGTACAATACAAAGTAAAGCCCTGCTATGATCAACACCGCTCCAATGATCCTGCCATTACAAAACAGCCACGTGTCACAATTTAACGTTTATTTTCCGTTTAGGTCCTTGGAGTATAAATAAATTCGAAATAAACAACTCGGTTTTAGTAATTTGACATACCCGCCCAAGTAAAACTCTTCGCCTAACGCGATTGAAGCCATGATTGCAACGACAAGAGTCTGAACAGGTTGGTAAACAGCAACGAAGACTGGACCCCCTCTGTCAATACACCAAATCTGAACGGCAAACGCGATTCCTGACGCTACGATTCCCTGAAAATCAAACCAAAATTTGTAAGGACTAAATTGATTGATTTGAAACAATAGGGCTTAAAATAAAAGATTTGAAAAAAAAATACTAACGGCGTAGAGGATGGTGAAAAGCTCCCAACCGGAGTGAAAAACCCAAGCCTGAGAATCTCTTTCACAGAAAGCAGCAATGATCAAGAACTGAATGATACCAAAGAAACAAGTGTAAGACGTAACCGAGAGCCTCGCCGGGTAAGATTTAAGAACCGGAGCTTGGAACACGAGCCATCCTGACCACGAGAGACAGTGACCGATCAGGTAGAGGCAGCCAAGTGTCCAGTTTTTGGGAGCGGCGTCTCCTAACGGCGCTATCACGGCTGAGTTTGTGGTGAGCAGGTGAGTGTGGAGGTGGCTGGTCGGAGTGTAGATTGTTGGACCCTTGTAGAGAGTGATGACGGAAGCTCCAGCTACGCAGAGAGCTGTTCCCAAGACTTTGGAGATACCGTCTCTTCTGTTTATTCTTACTTTCTCAATCCTGTATTGTTTTTTTACATACAGTAAGTACATGATGAACAGTATGGTTACTACTATGATGATCACTATTTTGTAATTAAGTTAGAAGGGCCATTTAATGTTTTGTCTACGTATAATATTTTATCCACTTATGGTACGTTGACAAGTCAAATTGAACATTATTAAAGTGATACATATCCTAGCTGTTCATAAGTTTTTTAAATATTAGTATTATTTTGATTCGAATTATTAATAGAGTAAGAAAGAAAAAAGGAGATATGGAATCAATCATCAATACCTGAGAAGAGCAGCCATGAGAAAAGTAATGGCGGGAACAGAGTTTTGCATGGAAGAAGCAAATGTTGGTGAAGTGTTCTCTAGTCCCAACAAGTAAAACCCTTGGTTCGCTGTTATCCTGTTGTGTAATAATTCATTAACAAATTAATTAGTAATCCAATTTTGTTATTGAAAAAATCAGAGTGAAAGATATATATAGAGATATCTTTATGTACCCGATGAGCGCCAAAAAGAAGAACTGGATGAGAAAGTTGAGAGTAATCGCTGGTCTCTCCTTCCTAAATAACACAAGTAAGTGTGTTAATTAAATTACTATTATTAACTAGAAAACATATATAGGGTTTGACATAAAGAAGAAGTGAAAAGGTTACTTTTCGAGGAAGTAAGCGAAGGGAAGGAGAAGAAGCAAGGCGATGATGTTACGATAAACAGGGAAGACGAGTTTGCTGATCCCCATGTTGAGAGCAGCTCGAGACACCACGTGGAACCCGGCGTAACCGAATTGCAACGTCAGCATCGCTATGTGAAGCTGAAGCTTCTCCGGGACTCCCCATATTGATCTCCGGTTATCGTTGTTATCCGCCATTGGATCGAACTTAGACAACAACCGATCAAACGATGGAGAGAAGGAGAACGAGTGTGTTAATTTGTGTGTATTGATTGAGGAAAAAGAGTGAAGTTGTGGGAGATATAAATATAGGTAGATAGCTATCTCATTCCCCTCTTTGCTTGTGGGAACCACCACACTTGAGATTTCTAATATGGTATCTCATCTATTAAACCTAACTATAATAATGTGAATATATTGGAAATTTGGAATAATATGGATTTAGGCACATTTATGTTTTTTTGTTGTTGTTTCCGATCATTTTTAATGTACACACCAAATTTGTTATTTTGGTAGCATTTCACTCCTTGATTATGATACTGAATTGGGAAATTAATTTTTTTGATTTATTTTATTATTTCACTATTGGTTATTATATGTTTTACTATTATTGTAGTATCCATTATAATTTTGTTGACAAAACAAACACACATACAAATAAAAGTGCTACTTGAGGAACTTCTTGATTAGTTTTTCTAATATTGTAAAGTCTCCCAATCAATCTCTCTATTTTAATAATATTTTTTATAACTTTATTTTATGATGAAAAATGTCTAAAATCATAAAGTAACATAATAATTAAATTCATTAATAATTTTAGATTTTTCTTTTGTTTTAGTTGAATAACATAATACTTCTACTAATTTAATAAAGTTATGAATCTAATAATCCCAGATTTATTAAAAATTTAAATGAGTTTTCTAAATCACAAACTAGTAACACCAAACTTAATAGAGTTTAACCAAATTTTAATTAAAGAACAACAAATTTTACTTAATATTTAAAGTCATTAAAACTCTATTTTAAAATCACACAGACCAATAACACCTATTTACTATATATTCAAAACTCAAACGCATTCTCGATATCTTTGCAGTTACCGTTTCCGACTCAGAAAACCAGTTTTTGTTTAAATCAAAGCAAATTTGACGAATCTAAACTTGTTCATAAAAGTGGCAACTTCTCACTTTGTAAGTTACATCGTCAAGATCAAGATTGAAGAATGAAGAATATGGTCTACATTCAAATTTGAAGACATTGCCAAAAATTTAGATATTAGTTTAGATTATGACCTGCAGGTTAGGGATTAATTGGCATTCCTGCAGGTTAGGGATTATGACAAATTGAGCAAAAATAAGTCCTCACAGTGGTATAACAAATAAACTAAACCATTCTGATTGATTTCAAACTCGAGGAAAACGATCATGAAGCTGTTAATAAATCTAAAGTTGATTGAAACAAAGGGCCCGCGAAATATTTAACTGTGTACTATTGTTTTCCTTAGAAAAAAGAAGAGAGCTTAAAAATTGTGTGAAAGGCAAAGGCTGTCTCCCACATTCTTTTATTTTTTCTGCTGTTTAGCTGACATGACAACCCTCACGCCACTACTCATTAACGCAACCATCATCATGGTTTCTTAATTTTTCATTTTAATCTGAAGAATCAAAAAGGTAAAACTTAGATTGAAAAAAGCAGCTATGTTTCTTTATCATTATTTACACTGTATTCCTCAATATGCACTCACTATCTTAGACATTATAATGGTTTTAGTTTGTCCTTTCCTTTGATATTTATTTGAAGCAGCATGGCATTGCCACTAATTATTACTTGTACAGTAGTAGTCTCCAGGAGAATAACAATCTTATAATAGTACTCCTAAATTCCGTTTTAATGTTTTTTATTTACATTTTTTAAAAAATTTGTTTTAACTATATTTATTAAAACTCTTTTTCCCTATTATGAATTAAAAAATGATAAATTAATTTTGTGGGGACGATCCCCACGCGCACTAGCGAACCGTGAGACCCACAGTACCTCTTATTTCGTAGGCACAGGACCCACAGTACACGATCAATATTTATGTACACGCTTACACCAATATTATTATCTGTATTTGTCCTCAATTATTCTAGTTCTATTTTCATATATATATATATATATATGTGTGTGTAAGTGTAATTGTATTACTTTAATATTAGTTCCGATAGTCAAATACATTTGTATCCTTATAGAATAGAATCATCGAAAATTTTGATGGTTGCTTGTATTCTTTCATTTTTCTCTTTCTTTTTTGTTTTGTTATTTTTGGAGAGATCGACAATGTATACAAAACAGTGAGACTGTTTAGTAAAGTGTGCTCAGAAACATGTGCATATCCACGTGAAATCAAACCAAATATGTATTTTTCTCCCCCGTTCCACGTATGTATAAAAATGTAGTAATATCACGACGAAATAACATTTCGTAGAATTTGTTTTCACAAAACTGTTTTAGATAACTACATGTAATATGTTTAGAAATGATAAAATATTCTTCTTTTTATTGTAATTTTTTTAATGAACAATAACAAAGTTGTGACGTTTCTTGAAATCAATTTTGTTTAGTGTAGTTTTAGGGTATTCTTAAAAAACCTAAGAAAATAATAGTATGTGATGCCATTGGCCGTGCAACTGGCACACGTATGCTCAACCGTATTTATAGTGCCATTTGTCGGGAAGGCACAAGACTAGACCCCTTCATTAACTATACGGAAATTTCCAAATCTATACATAGTTTGCTAGAGGTCTTAGCATGAGCCTTTCTTCCATTCATTCATAGTGAAGGTTTTGATTTAGAAGATGACATGTATGGTAGCGAATCAGAAGACATCAATTGCCTTTTTCACAGACTGTTTAATATAAGAGATCCCATCTCATCTATATTTTCGTCATGTTTTTACCAAGGTCATTAATAAAGCCGACCGTTTGGCACATAATTTATGATGTGGGCTAGTAATTTTTGTCTTCTAAATTCTGCTGTTGGCTTGGATTTCTGAATCCTTACCAATTAATAACAAGCTATGGATACAAACCAAATCCAGCACCAAAACTTAATTTGTCGAGTAGTTTATATATGATGCCCATCATGAGATCTATAACATAGCTTCATGATTTATACTAGTTTAAATTTTAGGTAGTTTTATATCATTCCCAAATGATGATCTATTGTTACCTATGCGAAACAAGCATTGAACTCATAACTAAGTGTCAAATTTAATTCAAAATTGCATAACACTGAAAATAATAAATTTATTATAGTAGATGGTAGGATGAAGTATCTTGGTTTGTTTCTTATGAAGACTACTAGTGTGAAAGATCACTAAACATCATTTGCTATTATAAAGAAGGCGTATTATTCATGGTAAAGACGGAAGGTTGTATTAATTAGCCCAATTTCCGGAACTAGTGCTTACAAAAGTGTTTAGTTAAATACAAACTGATGCAATTAATTAGCATTTTTCGTCTTTGTGACAGAAGATAAACCCTTATTTAGTTAAAAAGGAAGAAAACAAATCCCTTTTTAGGTTGAAAAAGAAGAATAGAAACCCCTTTAACTCTTTATAAAAGTTTGATCTAAATCTCTCGGGTAAAGGGTAAAGAAACGGGTCGGGTAAGGACCCAGCAAGACAGTAACGGATCGGGTAAGGACCCAGCAAGATAGGAACCGGTAACGAGCAGAGACGAAGAAGAGGAGAGGGAGACCAATCTTAGTTGGGATATTTAATTGCCTTGTCTCCTTTTTCCTCACTTTATTTCATTTCTTTATCATTCTTGCTCGCCCACGAGCGAATCTTCTTGTCTCCGATCTCTCTCTATTCTCTTTTTTCTCACTCCTCTTTTGAATTTTAGTTTTAGCACACAAATAGTTTTAGCTTTTAACCTAAACTTTTAATAAAAAAGAACGAAATTACTTTTAGAGATTTTGAGAAGATCAATGCATAAATTTGGAGTCTTATAAACTTGATTCTTATTGTCTCACTAATTAGCCAATACACTATGTGCTCAGTCATAATCAGCAAAGATAAAACGCTCCGACTGATTGTCTGAAGAACGTAGACACGGTTCTGCAAAACTGGAACACATTTAATGACTGTATACACCTCCATAACTGTAGTGGTGGTTCACCGTTCACATGCAATTCAATGGTGTCCACTTTTATGATAGAAAAACTATGCATGTAAAGTATTCATCCGATGCTTTGATTGATGTTTGATATAGAGTGTCCTTAGATTCGTTGTGAATTGTGAATCTGTGATGATAAGTGGATGTCACTAAGGAGACACCTTGACGTATGACAACACTATAACGACGAGACAAGTATGACCCTTCAACATATTATTATAAGACTAATGCCACTTATCCCACTAACGTAATTTCAATACGTTTATTAGTATAAACAGCTCTCTTTTTTCTTGATTTCAGTTCGACGAACTGTGGGCTGTTGCATTTTACGACCTGTTGTTACGAAAATTTAGCCAATTTGCAACACATGAGGCCATACCATTTCTACACAATTTTTGTTTACAAATATTTTCTTAAAAAATTAATTTATTATAAAATCAAGAAAAACTTATACTCAGTTATCTTGGAAAAAATATAATTTTCAACGAAAATTTTTCTTTGAAAAAATATAAATTTTTTTCCCTAACAAGCAATTAGGTGTTTCTGCAACTATTTGTGGGTTGGCTTTTTGCATGCGNAATAAAAAAGAACGAAATTACTTTTAGAGATTTTGAGAAGATCAATGCATAAATTTGGAGTCTTATAAACTTGATTCTTATTGTCTCACTAATTAGCCAATACACTATGTGCTCAGTCATAATCAGCAAAGATAAAACGCTCCGACTGATTGTCTGAAGAACGTAGACACGGTTCTGCAAAACTGGAACACATTTAATGACTGTATACACCTCCATAACTGTAGTGGTGGTTCACCGTTCACATGCAATTCAATGGTGTCCACTTTTATGATAGAAAAACTATGCATGTAAAGTATTCATCCGATGCTTTGATTGATGTTTGATATAGAGTGTCCTTAGATTCGTTGTGAATTGTGAATCTGTGATGATAAGTGGATGTCACTAAGGAGACACCTTGACGTATGACAACACTATAACGACGAGACAAGTATGACCCTTCAACATATTATTATAAGACTAATGCCACTTATCCCACTAACGTAATTTCAATACGTTTATTAGTATAAACAGCTCTCTTTTTTCTTGATTTCAGTTCGACGAACTGTGGGCTGTTGCATTTTACGACCTGTTGTTACGAAAATTTAGCCAATTTGCAACACATGAGGCCATACCATTTCTACACAATTTTTGTTTACAAATATTTTCTTAAAAAATTAATTTATTATAAAATCAAGAAAAACTTATACTCAGTTATCTTGGAAAAAATATAATTTTCAACGAAAATTTTTCTTTGAAAAAATATAAATTTTTTTCCCTAACAAGCAATTAGGTGTTTCTGCAACTATTTGTGGGTTGGCTTTTTGCATGCGAAGTCTTCTCTATGTCCAAACATATACTGACTTTTTATATTTTCTTTGT
>NC_025693.1:30352882-30378781 GCF_000633955.1 Camelina sativa
GATAACCTTTAGTGCAAGTCACGGAAAGAAAAATCCTTATACAATTAGCTAACCAAAGAGCCAGCAGCTAACCAAAGAGCCAGCGTAGGAGAGAATTTAAGGGAAACAAACACCTGTATCTGTCGATTTTTAACCATGGCTTTGCTCGTTCTCTCCCGACAAAGCCTTGCATATTCTTCAATGTTTTCCCCATATGGCTTCATATCAAATTTGTGATCGACCTTTCCTTCAAGAGCTGTATGACCTATAGAGTAGCTTGCCTAGTATGAGATGGAGAGCCAATCGAAGATACAAAATCTGATGTTATCAATCAAATAGGGAAATCACCTTGATTGACATCCGAAAAGACCTCCATGGGAACAAAGTCTTTGAACATATTCACAGCGTAGCTCTTTGGTATGTTCTCATACTCAGCACGAACCATCTCCATAGTGAACTGATTGATACCAACCAGTACAAGGAAATAAGTTGCAACAAAGAACAAAATACAAAAACACTAAAGCAGGATCCTTCCCTACGCTAGATTTGATAAATCAACCACATGGGTAAGTGAAATTGGCATGAAAGATTCGAACTTTATGGACACAACCATCGAAATAATGAAGGTAAACTCAATCAACAAACTAGGGCACCTCAAAAAAAAAAAAATAAGAACTTTGAGAATCAAAATGGAACATGTACCTCAGGGGTAGGTCGTAAAGGATCAATGTTGAGAACAACCTTCGCCAAGTCAATAGATTCAGAGGAAGAAGAATAAGGAGAAGGAGGCGGAGGAGTTAGCTTCCCCCACGCCTTGGCGACAACTACAGGACACTTCATCAACCAAATTGGTCGATCGCCTTTCTCCAAATCGAGTTCATGAGGGTTACTTCGATCGTCTTCCATCGTTACTCCAACAAATACACACTCTCTTTGCTCTCCAAATTCAAGATTCTTCCTCTCTTCTTCTCCTGAGCTCTGATCTTGAACTCTGTTTTCGGATTTTGGGTTTAATTTTGTCGTTTTGACTTAACCCTAAACTAGTATAAAGTCTTCTTCTTTTACTTCTGAAGCGGAGGTGAAAACAAGAAGAACCCGGACCGACTTAGACGCTGAAATAATTGGGCCAAGGCCCATATATTTTGTCCACAAAAGTCCTAAACCCAGATTTTAAATGGGTATTAACTATTTTCAAAAGCATATTTTTCCTAGAACTATGGTTTTTTATAGTTTTTTTGCCACACTTGATTTCGTCTCTTGTACAAGCTGCTTCAATGTCCAGTTAGGTTGTCCTTCTAAAAGTTTTTTTTACTCTTCTAGTAATGACGAGTGTCCTTTCTTGACGGAAACAAAAGAAAATAATATTCGTATTATGTGACATGATTAATAGGTAGATATGTATGTAGTTACAACATACTGCATACATCCAAAACATGCATGGATCTTATCATGTATGGTGTTAGACTTAGGTGTGTATCTATTAGAATATTAGATGCATGGTAATAGTTATACAGATTGGTTTGGACTTTCGGACCACTGTTGTGCTGATAGCGTGATACTATAAAAACATGCTTGAATATGTATAGTGTATGTATTAGATGGATGGATACATATTGTTTGGACCACTACTATATATTGTGCTGATAAAGACAACAAAGTTGTTGACAAAAGAGGAAACACTAATACCGAAGTTAGAAATGGATGGCGATCAGGACAATGACAAAGATGTAATTCTTCGGAAAGAACTTAACTAAATCAGTACTGAGAAACCCTAACCACTAGTTACACTCGGTTGTTTCATGTACAAAGGGGGACCAATCCCTCATCTTTAAGTACGTATCTATTATTTCGGTTTATGGCCGCCGAATTTGGATTTATGTTTGTAATTAGATATAGTGATAGATATAGGAGATCAATCATATTCATTAGATCAATTAGTCTCTGTCAATATCATATACGTATCTCTAGTTATGTTAATAAGTATATTGTATTTATTGTAGTCGACTCTGTATAAATATTCATCTCTATACTTATTGAACCATGGTCCTCTAAGAAGCAAAAAGGGGTTGCTCGTTCCTCGACGGAGGCTGAATATCGATCAGTGGCTAATACTGCATCCGAACTTCGCTGGATTTGTTCTCTGCTTTTGGAACTTGGTCTCGCGTTACCTGCGACACCAACTATCTACTGTGATAATATGGGCGCTACTTACTTATGTGCTAATCCTGTTTTTCACTCTCGGATGAAGCACATAGCTATTGATTATCATTTTATTCGAACCATGGTTCAATAAGGGGCTTTGCGAGTTGTTCATGTCTCTACTTGTGACCAACTGGCTGACTTACTTACCAAATCGTTATCTCGTCCTGCGTTTCAAGACTTCACGATCAAGCTTGGAGTCTCACCAAGACCCTCAATCTTGCGGGGGCGTATAGGAGATCAATCATATTCATGATTGATCAATCATATTCATGATTGATCAATCATTATCTTCATTAGATCAATTAGTCTCTGTCAATATCATATACGTATCTCTAGTTATGTTAATAAGTATATTGTATTTATTGTAGTCGACTCTGTATAAATACTCCTCTCTATACTCAATAAGAATCATCCATTCATATATCTCTTACAATAGAGTTTTAGCTTTACACTTTTATAGAAAATTAAATATTTACGTGGAGCCAAAAAAAAATCAAATAACTCGGGGAAAAAACTGAAGTTAGTTTGATACCCTAAAAAAAAAAAACTGTTCTTTACTTCTTTATCAGTTTACGAATTCCTTTCACATGGTCACTATTTAATGACGCGTTTGGAAGATTCATACTGTGTAATTTTTGTATGAGAGAAGTGCGGTAAAGAAAAGAAACTGTCATATCAATCATAATCGAGTTAGGTATAAGTATATAACAGATGTTGAGGATATGCATTTCAAAAATCTTTCTTCGGAATTAGTTTCTAACTTTGACCATAGACTTTACAGTTTCTTCATACTTTCTTAGCACATTAATTTCCCTTTTTTCTAACATAATTAGTTAACAATTTGCTCGCTAACTATCCTTTCAAACTTGCAGGAAAGCGATTATTTCAAACTTAACCTACCATATTTTAATGGCAGTTAATGACATTGCCAAACATTTGACCTGTGAGGATGACTTATAAGTACGACTTACTCTTAGCACTGGAATCACATGCACGTCACCAGTACGTAATAATAATACCCACAAAAAAAAAAGAGTTAACATTAATTATAAGAAATCATGGGCAGAGGGAAGGTATTTCCAAAGAACAAACCATATATAGGCTAATCCTATGAGACTGTAGGACTTTTGCGAAACAGGAAGGTTGACAGATTAAGTAAAATTTCAGAGGAGATGATCATGATTTTTGGATCAACTACATTTAATTTTTTATAATAATTTGGATCGAGAGAGACTGAATCACATGTCGTGAGTCAGATACTCTACAGTTTTTGAGAAACTTCCATCTTTCTCCTCTGTCATATTTACTTGTCCTAAATCAAGCAATCTATAACAGTACTATAGCTAATCATTATTATTGTTAACAGTATCAGTTCACACAGACATAAAAACAAATTATTATATCATTTCATAAGAAGAACAGAAATCGATTTCAGTATTTACTATTTATACTTCAAATTAAATTATAAGAACTAAATATTAAATGGGAATTAGCTATAGACGAATGATAGTCACATCCATGCAAGTAAAAAATCCAATAGCTAAAAATATGATAGTTCTGCAGGGAAGTAGTTTGATATAAATGCCCTGTATTATCATCCGTTTACACATCTCTAGGTGCCAATATGTCACATGTTACTCACAATTTGACGTTCTCCAAATAATTAACCTTAACCTCCTAATATCGTAGATAGGGGTTGCATCTAGATAGAATGGCACGATATTATCTAAGTAAAAAAAAAACCACAAAAGACTAAAGGGTCCTATTTGAAGATGTTATGTAAATTTTTTGGCTTCAAAAACTCAAATCAGAGAAGATATAACCAAACTATATATATATAAAGTTAATGCATATATATATGATTTAATGCCTCTCAGGACCATTATTTTAACTAAAGTTTTTCTATCATTTCAGAGATGTAATTGGTTATATATATTTCAACTGAGAATTACTTTTAATTAATACTTTTACTCTGGAGATATTCAATTGGGTATTATAAAAGTTGCTTGAAATATGCTTAACTATATATATTTTTTTCAAATCTTTGATCGATGTAACACGAAACCTAGTTAAGTCATGTTTTAAGATCCGGCAAGCAAACGGATAAAGGGGGGGAAAAGCAGCTTGGAGCTCAACACCAACCAGAAAGCTAAATCAAAATCAAACCCAAAAATATTTTTATTAATTGTTTTTCTTTAAATAAAGGGTTTTTGATTTGACCTTGAAAAGGTACTAAATATATGTCGTAGGCCAATAAAAATAAAAGATGAATTATTAAGTGATATTATAATACTCAAACTAAACCAAATTTGTTGAACTATAGATCGAATAAACCACATGAGAAAACTGAGGAAGTGCAATAAGTTACCAAACAATATAGAAAAATATCATATTTTGAAACTAGAAGATTAATTTAACCCTCATGGATCTTTTTTTTAAAAACGTACGTACAATGTGCATGTTAATCACCACCAAGTAACAACCTAGCTAGCTAAGGGTGTTTTATCAGATTGCACGAAATTTCAAGAAGACAAAGACGAATACAAAAAACAACGACTAAAAAGAAAGTCTCATTATTATAACGTTTGAAGATATAACAATAATCAATAACTGATCCGAATCTCAAGACCTTGGAGGTGTGAAGAATGGCGTACCGGCAATGAAGGAGTTGAGCTGATGAGCCGGGTAAAGCGAAGAAGGATCAAGCATTAATCCGTTACTATTGTTACCTGCGACAGCTTTCGTGGCGGTCTCTTCCACATTGGTGGTGGTAGCAGTGGAAGCCAGGAGGTTAAGGTGATGGTGATGATGATGATCTTGATCTGGTCCTTGGTCATACAGAATGCCTTTGAAGACATGTCCTCCAATGTTTACAGCCGTTTGATAAGCATATTCTTGATCATCTTCATCCTCTTCTATTGAACTCACTCGAACGCACCGGAAAACCGCCGGTGAGTTAACCTCCGGTGGCAAGTGTTGGCTCACCTCCAACCCTAAATTTTATTAATGATAAATATTATAAGAATACCAAAAAATAAACATAAGATTTGTTCTTTATAGCCTCTTTTAATAACTAGTTCTTGATTATTAAAATCGAATCTTATAAGTATTTATTGCATCGTGTTTACATGAAATCGATCTTGAATAAAACCCTTTTATGTCGTCAGGTTTACTAAGGAACAGTAACTCGTATAAATAAAGCAGCAATATCCGGCGGACATCCTCATTCACACGCAAATGATGTTGTACTTCTCCACAAACATTCATAATTAAAAATTTGACACTTTTTCATGAAAATTCAATCAATCTTGAAAGCTAATTCAGTATCATCAATTCCAAAATACACACACCATGATCGAATTTTTACCTGAATTAGAATTAGCATTCACCACACGGGTAGTAACAAGAGCCGATCCACCACCACCACTATGGTCTTTATCATCATTATTATCACCACCACTAGCTTCTCGAAGGCGTTTAGTGTTTTGCGTTTCACGGCTGGAGGTTGAGTGGTGCTGCAAGGAAGCGAGTTGGGCTAGACGCTCTTGGCGTTTAGCAGCAGGAACCCAAGTGCTCTTAACGTGAGTTTGACAGTGAAAGCCTCGGCTTTTACAACAAGTTCTACATCTCATATGAGGACAATCTTTCTTGGCTTGATTCCCACAATCTTGACAATTCATACCTCCTTGTCTCGTCACCGTGAACCCTCCCGGCTCATGATCGGAGACTACGTTGAAGTATAAACTCCGGCTCCGGTTATTGTTGTTGTTGCTGCTGCTTCCGCTAGGAACCATTCCAAAGGAGTAGAAGTTTGCAGCAGCTGAGGCATGCTGTTGTTGTGGTGGTTGTTCTTGTTGTTGGAAGTATTGCGGAGGCCAAATCTCGAAACCCTTGTTGTTGTTATAGATCTCGTCTTTGTAAAGACAAAGATAATTGCTCTTGTCTTGATGATGATGATCCTTGTCTACTTGGTGATGATCTTGCTTGTTGTTGTTGTTGCTGTTGTTGTCTCTCCCTCCTAGATAGAAAAACCCTGCCATTTCTCTCCCTTGTGATAATCCACATCACACACACAACACACCACAAAGAGATATCAAAGAAAAGGGTAAATCTTGATTTTATTTTCCTTTTCTTTGCTTTGAGAGAGTGATGTAAATGATGAGCAAAGACTAAGAAACTGCAAACTCCGCCATGGAGTTAGTCTCTCTTCAACATTTAAGGCAACACAATTTTGATCTCTGAAAGTGGAAGTTTGCTGGATTTACTCTGTGGTTTAAGAGAGATAGAGAGAGAGAGAGAGAGAGAGAGAGAGAGAGAGAGAGAGAGAGAGAGAGAGAGAGAGAGAGAGAAAAGGTTTTTAAGGCATAGAGAGTCCCATGAAGATCTTTTGCTTTGGGCACTTCACTACAGTTATCTTCCAGTTTGAGCGAATCCCCATCACATAAATATCACTCACTATATTGTTTAAAAGAAAGAGAGAAAAAAAAAACGAAAGAAAAAGAATATGGATAAATAGATATAGGTGACATTATTTTAAGTAATTTTTCTTAGAGTAATCATTCCATTCCATTAATATTTATGCTTATTCTCTACATTTTTCATCGGTATATTCATAATCTCTTACACAACCTAAAGACATGTAACTAAGATGATGAAAACTAGATGACGCGTTATTTCCTTACTATATATAGAACTGTCGTAATTATATATATAGTCACAACAGTTTTAGGATTCAAAACAGTATACATGAAGGCGTATAAATATGTCTTATACTAGTAGTATACTGAATACTCGTATCGAAATTAAAAATAATGATTCGTCTTCGTTTAGTAAATACTGATATTTGTCTGTTTGTGTTAATATCAAAACAAAATAAATTGCTACACTATTGTTTTTTTATTCCATTTTCTTTCTGCAAACTAAATAATTCGCTTTTTAACGCATTGTGTTAGTTTTTTATCAATGGTAATTATAGTGCCACGTGTTAGAACAGGGAGTTTTTTCTCCACTCGTCCCTCCCCCGTGAAACCCTCTGCACCGTTTGTTTATCTTTTCTTTCCCATTTCAATTCAGTTTTTATTGTTTTGTGATGAAATTATATGAAACCATACATTAAAGGGAAGTCTGAGAAAACCAAAAAAAAAAAAAAAGTTTGAGAAAAAGGAAAAGAAAAAATAAATGAAGTCTGAGAAAAATAAATTCAAAAAGGAAAGACTAACGTCACATTGCTTTGACATTTTATCGTCACGGACGGTCTCATCGTTGAGGCTTACCGCTTAATCACGGCGATTAGACCTTCAATGACATAACTTTTTCAACGACGCCTACGTGCGGTAATTTATCTGTAAATTTTTTTGTTTTATTCGTCTAATCAGGACTACGTGGCATTAATGTTGAATTTATATAAGCTTTGTGGCATGATTTATTGCATTTATCTTCTTTTGGTGTGTAAAATAAAAAAAAATTGTTTGGTATTTTTGCTATATATGTTAACTAATTTTTTGTTTTTTCCATATATTTTTCAACTTAAAATAGAAACTAAACTCATAAATGTACTAACGAGTGGAATCGTAAAAGCTAACACTTGATGAATATGAACTATAAGAAAAATACGTGCTGTGTTTAAGGGAGTTCTGATGGACAGCGATCCCTAGTCTAGGTCTAGGTCACGAGTCATTATTTTTAGCCGATGGAGGGATGTGATCATCTTCTATCTTTACCCAAACTAAACATGAATATAATGTATTCTTTTCTGTATTTAGAAATTTTTTTGCTCATTCAAATCGAAGTAGAAAAACTTAGCTTTCACGTTAATACTTTCAACGACGAGTGTTCAACTTAGCTTTCAAGTAGAAAAATTTAGAAAATGTATAAATATAAAGGATATAAAGGTTATTTCGCTCTTTTTACAAAAACAAAATTGTAGCTCAAAAACAAAAAACACAAATTTTAGCTACACATATAAGATACACATACACGTAGACAGTAAACATGAAGATAATTAGAGTAAAACCGTTAGTGGTTTATCTTAAACTAGCTACTATTAATTATACCTCTTAAATATATTATACTAGTACGCAACTGGTTATGTACACTATCTAGGAGTTTTAAATTAAAATCAGTAACGATTTACTCATTCGTTCATATACCTTGTACCCTCTTTAGAACCGAAGCAAGCAGACCCACTCTAGTGTCTTTGATCACGTGGAACCGCGTGAATTAGCGGCGCAATTTGCATTTGATAATGATAATTAAGCGCATTTCGTATTAATATATTAAATGCTTTTAAATTTTATAACTTTGATGGTTGGCCTTTTGAATTATTTATCCTATATATTGTTCATTTATGTATATCAATATTTGTGGTCAATATGTTTGCAATAGACGACCCACATACACATACTTTTTTTTTGGGGAAAAACACATACTTAAACTCTTGACAGCACTTGCATGTCATCCCTTCAAATCTTACCACCCAAATTCCATTCTAAACAGTTGATTGAACTGCGGATTGCATCGTTGGCCTAAAACTGAACACCATTTCTCATATCCTAAATGATATCTATCTCTAAGTGGACCATTTTCATTTGCTGAAGATCAAGAGCCTAAACTCTAAACTCTAAAATGTAGATCCACTCGGGGAAGGATAATTCAAGCCGAACATTAGAGATGAATATGATGTATAATAAAATAACAATAGTAGCTAATTTGTTTGTTAGATTTATAAATTTTCTATATTTGAAACTTGTTATATATACTCTATCAAAATTAGTAAAATAAAAATTTACTAGTGAGTCGTTAAAAAAAAATAAAAAAATTACTAGTGAATATTCCACTTTGCCTTGCGTATCTCGTTGACAAATTCTCATGCATATTCATAATAAGCAGGTCACGAGAGTAAGATTTGACTTCTGCATTCTAAGAGCTAGATTTGATCAAATCTTCGGTATCGACTGGCCAATTAATACACAACCAATTTCAAGATAAAATCTTACCTATATATACTAATCCTTGGAGATGAAGTATGCAAGTTGTAAGGATTTGCGTATTTACTTTCGTTTTGGTGAGCAAGTGCGAGCATGCTTTTTTAACGAACCGAGAACTTTGAAATCTTGGCTGTATATATATTGTTCTCTTTAAAAAAGAAGAAGGGGCATATTTATTGGATTTAGAGAAACAAAAGTAGAAAAAGAAGACGATGTGAGTTTTTTTTGTAAGAATTTTTAGAGCTTTTGAGTCATAAAATCATTCAAATGTAAATTTATCAGATTTGTTTTCAAGTCTTTGCGAAGAAACACAAAACACACAATCAAATAAGAAAGAAGGCCATCCCAAACATAAAACGGCTTAAAATTTGTTAACCCCTACTAATTACTTAACACATTTATTAGCAAACAAATCTTTACTTAAAACAATTATATGTGTGTACTGTACTATATCTATAGAAAGGTTAATCGTACGTATTAGTTATCCAAGAAAAAAAGATTTGAACTTTTTTAGGGGCCCGAGACATGAGTCTTTTGTATTTTTACAATTTCTTGTTGACTAAATCACTATTTTGTCTTTATTTGTTAATGTAATTACTTAATACCAATATTATTTAATAGAAAACCAAGGAGCTCCTAACTTTGATGACTCGGGATCTTCATGATTAAACTAGTTGCCTAATGTCCCTTTTGTCTTTCTTACTTTATTTTTCCTTGGCTAACATTATTAAGATTTTATTTTTCTTTTCATAATTTTGGACGGGATTAACCAGCTAGCACTGATTTACTTATTGGCGGATAATATTTCTCTTAGGAGGCGGACATATCGTGGAGACGGACATAGCTCGTTCACGTTTGATATGGATGCATGTGTTTCCAATTATATCTAAGTTTATGTTATTTTAATTAAATCTACAAACAACAAAAACAATGCTATGTTTAGCCATGCCTAGGCAATGAGGTTATACAACATGTTCAAATGATTAGCATTGTCATCCAACATTCTTCTTTCTTTCTAAAAAAAACACAAAAAGTATCATTTATTTCTAAAGCATACAACTAATTTTTCTACTTTGATTCCGAGAGTACGCTTCAATCCACCGTCAAACCAATATAGGTTTAACTGGTGCCGAACACCGAGCTTTACGCAGCTGTAAATCTTAGTGAGGAAAACTACTACAATATAAGATTGTGTGCATTGGAATGGTTATCAGATGTGATCTAAGATATTTTTTTCTCTATTTTTCAACAGAAGTGTTTTAAAATGTTATATAAGTTCATCAACCTTACAATTAATTAAAAAAAATTTGTAAAGATTTTGTCACCTCCTTACAAGTCAGACAGAGAGTGAAGGAGCAAAGGTCGTTGTAGGGAAAAATCAAGAATTATCTCTATTTTTCAACAGAAGTGTTTTAAAATGTTATATAAGTTCATCCTTACAATTAATTAAAAAAAATTTATAAAGATTTTGTCACCTCCTTACAAGTCAGACAGAGAGTGAAGGAGCAAAGGTCATTGTAGGGAAAAATCAAGAATTAAGGATTAGCTCCAATAGTCCAATTATTATTATGTTGTTGTCTTTCACTCTCGAGCCTTGTGCTCACCTTTCTTCTCGCTACATCTATCTCTCTCTCTCTCCCCTCTCTTTATATATATGCTAGTCAATCATTCTTCTCACTAACAGTATTTTCCCGACAATCTTCTCGATGATTATATCTATTATCTATACGATTGGTTGAAAAGTTTTTAAAATCCAAATGTTCGTATTTGAATATCATATCTTTAGAAAATGATACTATAAAAAATAAAGTAAGAAAAATAAATTCTCACAAAATCTATAACAATTCACTTTTAAAGCGAGATGCAAACAAAGAACAATATATTCACACAAAATCTACAACAATACAATTTTTCATGTGAGGTACATTCAGTTTACTTGTCAATTCACAATAAACATTCAAGATTTATGATTTTGTCTCTTTTGATACGAAATTAACAAAAGAGAAAATTTTCCAAAAAAAAAACGAATATTTTGGGTCTATAGTCGGGTTGTTAGATCTTCACAACGTTAGCAAAAAAATTAGCATCTACCACTGAAAATTAAACCGAATCACATTTGATACTTACAGCACTACGTACTAACCATAAACTCGTAATCTAAATATACTATATATGCGATGTATTAAAAGTTCGTTTACATTAATTTAACTCGCACATATATATATATATATATATGTATAAATGGAAAATTCGTAATGTCTCGCAAATCAATGGTTGTAAAAAACACTGAACAATTAACATGGTTGTGCCTCGTCAACATTTTTTACCAAAAAAAATACTTCTTAAACAGTGTATTGAGGAGATTATTATTAGACGAAATAATAAATTTTCTCCATTATGTCATTGTGACCATCATTTTTGCTTAAAGTTAAGTTATATAAATATGGTCTTTCCGCGAGAAACGGGTTTTGTCTTGTTGAAGAAAAAGGAATGAAGTGACGCAAAGCGTCTTCTTAAAGCTAAGATATTCGATTTACTGCGCTGCGTTGAGCATAAACTTTATCCTATATAATATAAACGCATTTTACGAAATACATGCAATCAATACTTTGATTTTACCAATTTCTGGATTTTTACAGTGGCCGCTCTACTAATATCCTACTACTAAGGTCTACGAACACATCACGTATTGAAATTCGCGTGCATTCACCCACTTCATACGATCGTATGTATAAAAAAAAACAAAGTAAGGTGATGTGATTGTAACTGTGTGGTGGGATACATGACAAGTTAAGTATAATAAGGGAGTCTAATTCTGAAACCCTAGGCGACGAACACTGCATGCCAATAGTAGAAACAGTACGTACGATCACGAGATCAAACTTATACGTACTTAAACTTTCTTAGGATCCCTCCACTTGTAGGCACTAGCCCTTTGCCACGTGGTCCCCCTCCATTAGCTTTATGGGCCTCATAAAGCCCGTGGGGCCCGTCTTCACATCCATGCACATGCTTCACAATATAAGCTCTAGCTATATGTGTATCAATGTGTATATATAAATACTAATGTTACAATAATATATAAGCATCTCATTCTTATTAGTATATAAGAAAGAAAACGTATAATATAATAGGCCTATATATGCCTTTTAAGGAGAAGACCGGCCGAAGAAAAGACAGCGTTGTGGTCTCCACGAAGGTTACACAGACTCATTGTCACGTGACCACCACCATTTTTCTTCACAAAGCCTTATTCTGTGTGTATATTATATAGCTCACGATGTCACATGTATAAATTATGTTTATTTTATAGAATAAACTACTAATATAGCTTTTTATAGACTATTATATGTAGACTATTCACGAATCTTTAGCACTATACTCAAGTTTCAGTCTTTGAGAAGAAGTAAGTGAGTTGGTATATTTATTCGTACATCAAAATATTGTATGAAATCTATTTTGGGCTTTAGTCACCGACATAGGGTAATATCCTCATGGGCCAGCTTAAAGCCCATTTATAAGAAACCATAATAATACGAGAAGACTAAGATTACTTAATTAGCTAAAACATATAGTAATTTTAGAGAAATAAGATTTGGTGGCTGATTCTTCGCTTCCCTTTTCTATTTGCTCGATTCAATAGAGAAAAAGCTTCTGTAGTTTTCTTGCTTCTCCGATGGCGTTTCAATGGTTACCTGAAGATGATTATCTTCTCATAAAGTCACTCGAGGTTTAGTTTTTTTTTCACGAAACTCTAATTTTGATATCTAATTTTCATAAACCTCTTTTGATTTCTGGATTTTTTTCCTTTTTTTTTTTTGGTTTCTCGTACGAGTATATAATGTTACTGAATCTTGTACTGAACCCTAGATTTCCTAAGCGTCGAAGGCTTTTCTTTTGTTTAAAAATTGGGAAACTTGTGTTCCAAGTTTTTAGTATTTTTTTCAAAACTTGATTGTATCTATCCTTACGAATTTGGATTCATATAGTCGATATTTATTTCCAGGATTTGCAATTTTTTTAATAATGATTTATGGAGTTTAATTCCTTGTGTAATAGGATGGAACATCTCTAGAGACGTTGGCTAAAGGAGCGGTGAGATTCTCTCGGAAATTTACACTTTCGGAACTTAAAGATCGATGGCATTGTCTTCTTTACAACCCTAAGGTTACATCTCTTTCTTCATCTGTCGGATTTGAGCTTCAATACGGAGCTCAATTCAATCCACAAGGTCAATATCATCGCTCAATACCAGTCAGAACTCAGTACTACACTGCCCGAAAGAAGAGACGTTTGGAATTGGAGGAGTCTCTTAAGGTCAATAACAATGCCGCCATTGATGAACATCATTACGTGGATGAAGGGGGTATGTTTGGAGAATATGATGACTTTACTTTCAAGTTTGAGGACATTGAAAATTTTCAGAAAGCATTCCCAGACATTATGTTATCCTCTCATGATGATCATCAACAAGATGTTGATTATCAGACAACAATGTTTGGTAATGATGATGATGTTCGAATGGTGGATCAGATGTTAAACATCAACGATGAACAGATTCAAGATTGTGATGTTACAGTAGCAGCAACAACAATAGAACATGTTATGCTTCAAGAAGTGTTTCAAGATCCTCTGTTTCAACAACCTAATACATCTTTCAATCAAGCAGAGATTTGGAATCCTCCACAGTCTTATCAAGGCTTGCCAGACATAGGAGAGGAAGCTTTTCGTATGGTTGTGCCATTGTGTGAATTGGATCCACATCCAGAAATCATTAACGGTGTTATCATATGTGTTCTAAACCGCGAGTCCGATGAGATTCCAGATAACGATAATATCAACCTGAAACTGAACAATGCTAAAGCTCGAAACTCGAGTAATCCTTCATCATCATCATCATTGAGGAAGCATATAAAACCACCTCTGCCTCCAATATCATCACAAGCAAAGGGTAATAACATTGTCGACAGTTATGGTTTAGGAGATTGTGCTGTCACAACACAAGCTAGTTCTTCTTCTGAATCCAGTGGTAGCTTTACCGAGAAAGACACATCTACTTTTGCTGCTATAACTTCATCATCTCTACAACACCCTCCAGATATTGAAATTTGTGGACAGACATTGAGTGCAAAGATTGATATAAACGCTTCAGAGGAGAAATATAATGAAGTTGAGAGTGATGACGATTTGCCTTCCTTTTCAGATGTTGAAGCAATGGTATGTAAATAAGCTCTTACAAGCTAAGTCAGAGTGAGCTATTGTATTTTAATGGTTAAATTTACTAAAATTGTGTTTGTTTTTTTTTGAACTAATCAGATTCTTGACATGGACCTTGAACCGATTGGTCAAGACCGGTACGAGTTGGCAGGTAAATAATAAGATGTCTCTCAAACTGTACTTTTATTTAATTCGTGTCATATATTTATATACTGATGAGTGTGTGCTTTAGCTTCGAGATATCGAAACGAGGAAATGGCGAGAATGATAATGAGACTAGAGCAGAGTGCTGAATCTTACATGAGCCGTGACATTTCTGCTCATGGAGCTTTTGCTCTTCTATATGGAAGCTCTAAGCATTACATTAACAAACCAGAGGTAGTTCAATGTTCTTGAGATGCATAATTAGAGTAATTTGATCGATTTAAAATGAAGCTAAAACGAATTTCAATATTTCAGGTGTTACTTGGAAGAGTGACAGGCGAATATCCAGTGGATATCGACTTAGGAGGGTCAGGGTCTAAAACAAAATTCTCTCGACGACAGGTGATGATAACATATATTAACTTTTAGATTAATAGTTTATATATATTGATTGGAGAGTTTTATAATGTGTGAGTTTCATTGGTTGGATTTCAATGCAACTAGGCTTTGATCATGTTGAAGCAAAACGGATGTTTTGAAATCAAGAATCTTGGGAAATTTTCGATATGGATAAATGATGAAGAGATTAATCATGGAGAAATTGTCACTCTTAAGAACAGTTGCTTAATTCAGGTAAATTAGTTTTTTTTTCTTTGTTCAAATCTGTTTCAATGTTATGATAAAAAATGCCGAATTTAAAATTTTTTTTTTTCTTGTAGATACGAGAGATATCGTTCATATTTGAGATGAATGAGAGAGCAGTCAGAAAATATCTAAACGGAATTCTCAAATGAGAGAGGATACATATATATATATATATATATATATATATATATATATATATATAGGATATATANAGGATATATATGGGTTTGATTGGTAAATACAGAGAAAATTTTACAAATGGTACAGCTTTTATTTTTATCAATCACAAAAACTTTACCAAAAACTTTATTAAAAGTTTTACTCTCAACTTTTTCTACAGCTTTCATATACAACTGTAAGCTTCAGCTTACAGCTTTTCTGTACAGATTTGGCTACGTTACTAATCAGACCCTATATGTTGGTGATACTCCATTATTGTGTAATTAACCAAATTTTTACATTCGTAGGAGTGGAACTTGATCTTGGGTGTGATGATATCTTTTACAAATAGACTTATTTCTTGCCACTTCACTAAAGTCACTTTACAAATATTGGTTGTTTTTTCGTTGTTTTCTTTTTCTTAACATTAGTAGTCAGTGTGAAATAGTCAATAAACAGTGAAAAAAAAATATAGAAAAACAAAATCTGAATCAATTCGTTGAGGTGATCTTTGAGGTGAATTTGATGCAAAAGAATGGGCAGTAAAGTGGATTTTGAGAGAGATGGTGATTGATACTGATAGGCCAGTTTTTTTGTTTTGTTTTTGATGTAATATACAAAATTCCCCCTCTATTTTGATATTTTGTAATATTAGTAGTTAGTAGTACTATGACGAAGTAAAGATATTTTCGAACATATTGTATATATATATATATATTATTTTTGAATTATTAGTGTCACAACCACTATAAGAATATGATTTTAATTTAAATTAATACAAGTTCACCCAAAAAAAATGTATTAAGACTATTCCTTTTCCTTTTAGTTTTGTTCTGTTCATTTTTTAATTTCTTTTTATATTAAACTAGCATTTGATCCGCGCTACGCGCGGGAGTTAGATGAGGGTGCTTTTTTGTTGTAATTTGTTTTTTGGTTATGTATTTTTTCTCTTTCCGTCTGGTTATGTTATTCGTATGTTTTTCTTTGTTCTTTTGTTAGTTTATTTTTTCTGTATGTTTTTTCAGATAGTATAATGAAGTCAATTTTTTTGATTTTTGATAAATTTAAATCATCATGATCTTTTTTTATTTTTCAAAAAATATAGAATTTGAAGTTAAGTTTGTATAGTAATAGTTGTTGTCTCGCTTTAGTCGTTAGTTTTGCTTAATTAAAATTATTTGTCATTTTGTCATTGGATTGTTATTTGGTTTTATTATATGTGGTTGTAGGTAATCTTTTAATTATTTTATTATTTAATTAGTAACCTGTGCGAGTAGTTTTTTTGTCAATGCTTTTGTGTTTGTAGTGATTAGTTAGTGGTTTTTGATTAAAAATGCTTAAAAATCTCAATTACTTACAATTCTGTTTTCATTGTTTTTTTTTGTATTTTTGCCGTTGGACCTTATTTTCTGTAAGCCTTAAAGTTGTGTTGGGCCATTGGGTCTTTAGTGGTATGTCATTGAGGTTAGAATGACTTTCTTCCCTTTGAAAATATGATGTCTCGTGAACGGATAGCAGAGAAGTCATTTTTGCGATCTACAAGACAGTAAGAGTTTTGAAAAAAATTCTTTGATGCTTGTAATCCTTCTTCATTCATCTCTTTCATCGATGCACAATTTGTTTTTTGGTGTATTTGGGTGTTTTCCTCTTCGCTTTGCATCCGTAGGGGGTAATTGGTTCTCCCCTGATATTTTTGTTCCAGTTAAGTGTTAATTTGTGTGCAAATATGTTCTTGTTTTAAATTGTTTTTTTCCTTTCATTTTCTAATTACTTTATTCATTGTTTTTGAGATCTTAGTTTTAAGTTTTGTTTCGGTTGGTCCCAGAGTGTGGTTTTCGATTGGATGTACATTGTGTGTTGTAAATTTTAAATTTCGCCTCTATGATGCTTTTTTTAAAACCATTTTGGGGTGTATATTTTTGTGGACGGTTTAGTAAGTCATTCAAATTTAGGTCTAATGTGAACAAAATGTGGAACTCGAATTTCAGCATCTTTTCCTTCAACTAATGATGTGTGTATCTCTTACATTTTTTTCTGTTTGGTGATGGTTTTGTCAATTGCTGGCGACTAATGTTAATTGAATTTTAGTTGTGTTTCCCTGATTCTCTGTAAGCATTTTTCTTTTTTCGTTTGAGTTGTTTTTTTTCTTTTTATTTTTAAGTAGCTCTGTTTTTCGAAGCTGACAAATTTTATGATCTAGGTGTCCCTGAAGCTAAAGGCCTCTTTGCATATATCTATCTCCTGGTGGTCGTAATACTTTTAGACCTGTTTTTGAGATTGTTTGTGGGAAGTTTCTTTAATATATGTTGATCTTGTATCTTTTGTTTTTGTTGTCATGGTAAGTGGTGGACTTTTTTTTTCCCTGATCGTTTGTATTCTTGCTATACTTTCAGTTACATTCTCTCGTTCTCTTGTTTAAATTGTTTTGAAGGCGTAGGTAATGTTTATGAAGGAGGAAAACATATACTTTTATTTTAAATTTTGATAATTTTTAGAGGATGATAACATTGGTGAACCTTACTGTTTTTCCTTCAGCTTAAAGATTAATTACAAAGATATCCTTTAGGTGTCTCGAGATGAAAGAATAAAGAAGGGGAGGGACGCTTCAGGTCGCACACGGGCAGACAGCATAGTGGAGTTTCCTGGAGAATTGAGTTTTTAAAGAAATATGAAACTGGGCTTTTAAAGAAATATGAAACAAAGAAATAAAAATTGCTTAGTGGGTTGTGTTGAAAAATTGGGCTTATTAAATTGAGGGAGTGGGTGATGTGGCAGCACCAGGAGTGAGGAAAGGTAACTTTATATATATAGATAAGTAATTAAAGAAAAATGCTGTTAATTTAAATTTATTTTATTTCAAATTTTATATAATTAGGTTAACTGACATAAGATTTTGAGTGCTATTGTTCAATGTTTTCAGCAATATTGTTCTTGGATATATACACATATACGTTAAATTTATATAAACTCCTACGGTGGTCCAAATAAATCATTAAATTCGCTTATTAGAGAGAACCTAAATAAATCGCTGTTAAGAATCGAGAGGCTTCGATATTGTGCATCCCCCACCTTCTGCCCATTCAGATCCAACTAATACCCCTTATTTTATTCGACCAATATATAAATATTATTTTAAAAAACAATTGGGTGATATTATAAATTATTTTGACAAAAAAAGAATTATTAAAACGATATATAGAGTTCTGAGTTTTTGACCAAAGTAGTAAAACAAACAAACAAAGAGTGTGTTATAACTGTATATATCAGCAATATTCATTTTATTTCGAAATCGGATACTAAGAGAGATATGAAAATTCGATTGCTCGTGACATCTCATATGTTAAAAGTTTAAAACACCTGCTTTGTGTCCAGCCACTAAAAGTAGCCTAATCGAAGTCTTAACTGTGGAGCTCCGAACAACGTACGAGACAGACACAACGGCGAAACTAGCCACGTGTTGTCCCTCTTCTGTTTCCATCTTTTGATTCATTCTGGATATGAAAAGTCTTATCTGTTGAAATTAATCTCAATGTTTGAGAAACAATGAATGAATATTTGACATCAGGAAACACCTAATATCACCTAGTTCTTTTGGTTTATTAACATCATCCAGTCCAAAATTAATATATATATATATATATAAAAAAGCAAATAATTGGTTTTGACCCAATTCTCTTTTGCCATGAGCTTATGATATTTAAATGTCTTTTGGCCATGATTATCCACTTGCTTAATAAACATGAGACTTTGTGAGGATCGGACCCATTTGTTCCCTAGCTCACATCACTAGGTTATAACTATTCAACTTAAAGTAATCTTGCGTTAGACGCTGTTCACATGGTGGCTGTCTTAGACCATGATTACTGGCGTTGCTTTCTCCCCAGTTCTTTTAATAAAATCAAATAAAAAATTATAAATAGGAGAGAGAAAGTAAAGAATCGTTGCTGCAGTTATTGGCAGAAGAAACGATTCTCAGTGTTTTTTAACATATGTCAATCACTTATTAGTCATATATTAAAATATTAATTTTTTTTTCTTTGAGTAACGGTGACACCTTTCTCACCGCTAAAGATGCTCTTATGTGCTCTCTATTAAATAATAAGTATTAAGTAGTGACTTTTATTAATTTTAAATGCTGTCACAAAAATTCACATTGCTGCACTACATCTCTATTCAAAATATCTCCGTTTCATATCAATATCATACAAGTTACTCTAATTTCCCGATTTATTTGTTTATATGTATATCTATATATATTTTCTTTTAACTACCGATTAATATAACATATTATTCTAATTATATGTTTTATTAATATAATATCAAGATTTTATAAGTCATTTTGTCGGGGAGAGACATTACCTTAGGACCGAGGAAAAGATTGATGCAAAGATCTGTTTCTAATATTTGTGTGTGTGTGTATGATGGTTAAATTCAGTTTCGAGCATGATTTTGTTTCAAACAGTGAAGGGCATGAAGAAGATATTTCTTTTTTTTTCCACAATGAAGAAGATATTTCTATGGGACTCATATAAACATAAAATATTACGAGCGATGGGGCATATATGGATAATAGATTCTTAAATCATAAATTTATTATACCTTTATACTTTCCACCAAAAATAAATATTAGTATGATACTAGGCAAGCTTGAAGCCTCCCATATGGGTTTTAAAGTTTCTTTCGCATACGCCTTTAGTTAATTGGCGAATCTTTTATTGTTCAATATGCTGCTTTTTCAGGACTGTAATTTAGTAATTGCAAGGTTCCACTAGATTTCACGTCACTCCTGATTCCTGAAAACCATATAGTATATGGGATTTCGCATAACCGTATCTCATCACAATGGTTTAATACCGCTAGCTATAGTGGGATTTCGTCGGCAATGTCAGTAACTCAGGATTTCTCTGCACCCCTTCGTAGGTTAGGTTCTACTTCTACCCCTTCAGAGTTTGTCTTTACCCATTTTATAGACTTGTATTTGTCCTGAGCTGGGATCTTTTGCTGAGTTTTCTAGATAAAAGCTTGTCGACTTAAATTTTCTTTTAAGAAACTGAACGGAAAAATGGGTTGATCTAAACTCATTAAGATTATCAAAATATGCATAGCTAACAATTAGTATCGATCTGAACCAAAAAAACAAGAAAATAAAGTATTAAACCGAATAAAATGACATTTGGTTCTCATTCGGGCATTCCATATCTATTTATTTGAATTAACAATATAATTTAGAATCGAAATTAACTAGAAATATTGGACATCTTAGTTTTTATGATTGAATACGCTTTTGGAATTCATGATAAAAAGGTGAAAACATGGAAAAAATAGAGATAAAAAGATTATATAAAGGTGAATATTTTTTTGTTCACCTTTTCTAAGTTTTCAAAACAGGAAAAATCACTAAGACATATTTTTCTTCTGTTTAATTACTTATGTAAAGGAAAGACCCCACAAGTCAACTTGGTTCGATACCCGCGCTTCACACCATGCAAAGTTCTTCAATTGCTTCCACTTTGATCTGCTATAAAGAGATAACTCAATAATCATGCGAACATATAACAAGAATACAAGATGATATATGCAACTATATAAACTATAGCTGGAATCATAAGTTCATACCTATGTTTAATATTTATCCTCTATTTGGAGTTTGTGAATGAATGCTTGAACTTGACATAGATGGTATTTAAAATTAAACAAAAGATAAATGGGCTAAAAACTAGGTGGTCATATATATATATATATATATATATATATATATATATATATATATGTTGAATTTGCATAACTCTATTATGCTCCCCAATGTATCTGATCCAAACTTGATCATGCATCTTAAAAAAACGTGTTAGAAAAAATTATATGAAAGAACAAAATGAGATTTTTAATGTATTATATCACTTAATTAAGTCTTATATATATATGTCTTTTTATATAGATAATATTCAGTCTAAGAGATCTAAAAGCGACATTACGTTAGATCTTGTCTTTTTTATTATGTGTAAAAAAAAGTGTCTACTGTATTATTTTTGTTTTTAACAACTACATTTCGTTTTGAAAGAAAAAAGAAGAAGAAAACAAAAGATATACAAATTATATTTCTAATATACTGTTAATATAATATATACTTCTATTAGTGTATTTCAAATTTTCAATACATAATATATCCATTTATACTAGAATAAATATAGTTAATCTACTACTGAGTAACGGAAGGAGAGCTATCATGGGCATTACCTTCTCAGTCAAGATCTCGTTATGAAGAAAAGAAAGAAAGATAATTTAAACAAAGTTTATAGTTATTTTATTTGTTTTTGAAGGTTACTTCATGGACGTTTCATATAAAACAAGAAATAGTTTTTTCTATCCTACAAAAAAAAAGAAAAAAGATTTAAAGAGAGAAATATATATGATTGAGAAAACCATAGAAAGAAAGAAAATGATAATTACATAAGCACCCTCATAAGTCATAACCATTTTACTCACATATTCTCTCTATCTTTCCTTATTACACAAACTCCATAAAATCTCACATCTTCTCTCCTATCCTTTTCAACTACTACTTCTCTCTCTCTCTCTCTCTCTCTCTCTCTCTCTCTTAATCAAATCGACGACCGATGAAGATCAGGTGCGACGTCTGCGACAAAGAAGAAGCGTCGGTGTTTTGCACCGCCGACGAAGCATCTCTCTGCGGTGGCTGTGACCATAGAGTCCACCACGCTAACAAACTCGCCTCGAAACATCTCCGTTTCTCTCTCCTTTATCCTTCTTCCTCAAACAACACATCTCCTCTCTGCGACATCTGTCAGGTCTCTTTCTTACTTCGGACATGGGTTTTGTCTCTAACTCTCCATTGATCTGAGATTTATCTTTTTTTATTTCTTGTTTTTTTTTTCTTGATATATTGTAGGATAAAAAAGCTCTGTTATTTTGTCAACAAGATAGAGCTATTCTATGCAAAGATTGTGATTCATCGATCCACGCCGCGAACGAACACACGAAGAAACACGATAGGTTTCTTCTTACAGGGGTTAAGCTCTCTGCTACGTCCTCTGTTTACAAACCCACTTCATCAGAATCTTCTACTTCTTCAAACAGCCAAGATTGCTCTGTTCCTGGATCATCAATCTCTAATCCTCCTCCTCTCAAGAAACCTCTCTCACCTCCTCCTCAGACCAACAACCACAACAACAACTCCAAGATCCAACCTGGCGATGCCACGATCAATCAGTGGGGTTCCACTAGCACTATCTCAGAGTATTTGATCGATACCTTACCTGGTTGGCACGTTGAGGACTTTCTTGATTCCTCTCTTCCTCCTTTTGGATTCTCCAAGGTTTGTTACTTCCTCTCTGATCAATAAAGAATTAAAGATCCTTAGGAGATTGAAACTTATGTTTACGTAATATATCACATCAGTTCAGATCTAATTGAGACATAAAGATAAGTAACAAACACTTTTATAGTGATGTGTTTGCCTAATTTGGGTGTTTGTATAAAGTTCTGAAAATAGAGTTTGTCAATTCTTTCTTGGTGGGTTATATCTTTTTGTGTGTGATTGCAGAGTGGTGATGATGATGGAGTGTTACCATATGTGGAAGCAGAAGATGACAGCACCAAGAGAAACAACAACAACAATACAGTGTCACTTCCATCTAAGAGTTTAGGGATTTGGGTCCCTCAGATTCCACAAACTCTTCCTTCTTCATACCCAAATGATCACTACTTTTCTCAAGACAACAACAACATACAGTTTGGGATGTACAACAAAGGAACATCACCACAAGTACAGTCTTATGCTCCAATACAAAACATGAAACAACAAGGACAGAACAACAAGAGGTGGTATGATGATGGTGGCTTCACTGTCCCACAGATCACTCCTACTCCTACTACTACTTTTGCTCATCCTTCTCCTCTTTCTTCTAATAAAAGATCTAGATCGTTCTGGTAATTTGCTATCTCCCTACATGGGCTGTTTTTTTGTTTGTTTGTTTGTTTGATTTCTCTCAACTTCGATCTTGATAGAATTAGCCTCCCTTTTTTTTGTTTGTTATGTCTTTTGTAAATTTGAGTGTGATTGAGATTATGCTGTTTTAAACATTGTAATAATCATATATATTCTCTTTTCGTTTATGCAAATGTTCTTACTTATCCTCTACAGCAAATTTTCGTGTACAAAAAGATGACTTGTTTCGTTGATATTCCAAAGACTTTCTCCTTTTATTATGGAAGCATTAAGGCTTCAAGTTATTTTCAATTATCGTCTACATTATTTTTGCTTTCTCAAGGCAAAAAAAAAAGGTAAAGTCAAATGTAAAGTAAGCACTAAATTCGATGAATGAGATCTAGTGGAGTATTTAAAGTATGTGACGACAGTCTTTTTCATCTTCTGCCTCTTCAGTCCCCATATCCCATATGGGGAAAGGATGGTTCTTGGATTTGGTTGGAATTATTTAATGTGGAAAATAAAGGTAAGAATAGAGCATATGTAATGGAGACAAATTCGCAATAACGTGCCCATCACCATCGGCATATTTTTGTTTCTGAGTGAATATGCCTCCTCCAGAGCTCTGATGACTAACCAAGTGACTAAGGAACGACACATCATCTTGGCAGCCGAAACAATAGTACCGACACGTCATCTACTCGTTTTAATTAGCAAACTGTAATATTGGTTCATAACAACTAAAAATATAGTACTAGTTACCAAGAAAGATGAAAAAAAGAGGTGAAAGAAGAAAATAAAGAAACGTCACCTTCACTGTGTTAAACGGGCCCACTAATAATATAGGCCGATGTTGGATTTCAAAAATGTCAACCATCCGCTTTACATAAATATGGTTGATAACTTGATATTTGATGTTTTTTTTAGTGCTTCTCATTGTTGTGCGGCAAAGGCATTATCTTGAAAACTTTTGATTATATAAGGTCATCTTTATAGGAAAAACATGATGGGTGTTCTTAGCCCATTAAAATTATAAATATAAGGAATAGTGGCAGAAGAACACCAAGATCAGTTCTAAGCTGACATGGCAAGCTGTGAATGGATACAATCTCTTGCAAACAATTTTTCACAAATTAAAATTTGGATATTAAACTATGTATTAATTAAATAAAATGTTTGTGTGTTTTAATTAAGTAATATGTTTGTTTTTTTTATCTTTAATGTTTTTTATGTTTCATAAAAATTTAGTATTGTATTTTGAATTTTAATAAAAGTTTTATAAATTTGCAATTTAAATATTATTTTATAAGTTTTTATAATTGTAATATGTTTAAAAATATTATATTATTAATCTTATAATCTTAAATATGTTCTCCCAATAACTAATTTTTTAGCAAAATATCTTAACTACTGATCTTACATTATTTTCATAATATATTTATTTTAAGAACACCCAAAATAGTTTTCCCTATAAAGATGCCCTAAACCGGCAGCCAGAAATTATGCTGAAAAAGAGGAATGATTAAAGTTGAGTCATGAATGCTCCCGAGAAAGATTTCGTTCCAACTTTTTCGAATGCTCTTGACTACGGTCTCATATTTGGATATATTCTTGAAAGCCTTTTCCACTTTCATTTATACACTCACTAACCTATTGTGATTTAATAATATGATTAGGATAAATCGAGAAAATTTTCAAGAAACAAGAAAAACATATACTCCCTCTGTCTCACAAAGATTGAAGTTTAGTATTTTACACACATATTAAGACAGAGGGAATATATGATTAATTTATAATTTATTATTTTCACTTTTCCACTTTCCCATTTTTACACTCCATACACTCTACAACATCAGTAATCATTAAAACAAAAATTATTAAAAATATTCAAAACATCAATCTTTGGGAGACAAAGAATAGTCAAGAGATTGCAGTACATTGGTCATTGTCGTACTCATAGACTAGAGGTTGATTACAAGTTTGATTGTGCATTGGTCATTGTCGTACTCTAGACTAGAGGTTGATTACAAAATTTTGTCTTTTCTTTTTCAACTGTCTGTTGATTAATTACTGTTAGTTACTGTTAACAATTACAAGTTAATGTACTCAAGACAGGCGTTGTGCTCATACTTTTTTCAAAAGATGTTCATCATAGAAAGCACCAAAGACAAAAGTTTTTTACACTGAAAATTAAATGGCAAAAGAAAAATCTCATATGGAAATTCTTTTAAGAACTTTTAGTTCATAATAGAACCAAAAAAAAAAAAAAAACAAACACTAGATGAACCAGGATCCTAATATAATGGCTACCTTTTGGTCATCACTCGAGAAGTCCCCAAAATATTTGTAAGAAAGAAAACCGTAAGAAACAAACCAAAAAACCCAAACCAGGAAAAAAAAAGGGAATGCATGATGGAATTGACGAAAAGATATATTATCTCTCTAGCGACGGCAATGAGGTTTGCAGAGAAAGAGACAATCGTAAAAACAAAAGCCTCCACAATGCTGAGGACATGCCAATATCTTTCCTCTACATTTTCCTCTTCCTTTGCACTCTGCATATTCTCTTTTCACAAACTCTCCTCTTCCTTCTCTTCCTTTTCCTCTTCCTCCGCCGCCACA
>NC_025693.1:30379306-30405802 GCF_000633955.1 Camelina sativa
CCTCCTCCTCCTCCTCCCCCTCCTCCTCCGCCGCCTCCACCCCATCCCCATCTATAGCTTCCGCTTCCTCCATTGTAACTTCTTTTCTTGTCCTTGATAACTACTTCGGTGGTTGTGCTGTTTATATCATTATTGTTGTTGTTTTTTAGCGTGTCTTGATCAGTGGAACGGACGTGCCCACTCACTAGTAGGTTAGTTTGCAAGATCACTGCGATGAGGAAGATAACCACCAATGAAGAAGTTGTCTTCATTTTTCTTGATTCTCCACAAAGTTTGTTACTAGACTTGTTTTTGTTTGATCTGATATGATAGCTTCGTTTTGGCTCTCTATTTATAGTGCATTTGTTTGTTTGTTTTTTGTCCCTTTACATAAATTGAAAAGTCTTATTGACAGATAGGTTTGGTCCTTTCTAACCAGAAAAAAAAATGTTAGGTTTGGTCCTACCAAGAATAAAAGTGTTTGTGTCTTAAAAATCAAGAAGAGAAGACGATCATAATTATGTTTTTTCGTTTGTCAACTTATCATGTGCCTTTTCTTTATCAAACAAAAAAAAATGTTATTATGTGTCTTTTACAAACGCATATTGACCTCTAGTATATTAGCATGGTTCTGTAAAACACCAAAAGGTTTCTAATAAAAACGAGATATATCACATTTCTAATTTATTTATTTTTTCTTATATTATATAATTCAGATTGGAATTTGTTAGTTGTCATACGAATAGGTTACTTATCTCTGTATAGTTTAACCAATGTTTTTTCGTTATTGAAACCAGGTATAGGGAGCTTTATAATATTGTTGGTAAGAATATTAGTGGTTAATAAAAAATATTAGATGAGATATAAGGTAAAGAAACAAAAAAAGAAGAAGAGATCCCTTTGGTAACACTACTAGTGGGGTGGTACCGTGGTAGTAGGCTAGTCCACCACCAATCATCAATACTGTAAGTCTTCTCCTTCAATGTACATCTTTATTTTTTCTAAAAATTACAAAAGAAAACTTACGCAATGATGTCACTAACAATGTTGTATTATTCTTACTAGTATATGACTATATATAAAATACAACGAATCGAAAGAGTGTAAAACAATTCATTCCATTTACAAACTATTATACTCATAGCCTCTACGTCTTTGAATAGTATGAACTGGATACAACAAACCTCGCATGCCAAATAAAACTAAAAGAAAAACTCGCATGCCATTTTTCTTTAAAAAATTAACATTTTTGCAAGTTGGTATTTATGGAGTATTTGGTACGGTTGTTTATGTGTTCCTTTTACGTTAGCCAATTTCATCTACTTGTAGATAGATGACCAGGACCATCTATCTCGTCGTCTCTCCCACTAGCACGTCCATTGTTTAATTTTTTTCGAATTTTGTGTGATCTACAAGTCTATTACTAAAAAGTCTGTTTCGAGATCGCCTAGGAGTTTGACTGAATTAATCGCTTACAAAAGACATATACTTGCATGCACAGTAGCTTAAATATAAAACTACAACACATCTTTACTTATTCACGATTGGGAGGAAACAAAACATTTAAATTTGATTTCTAGTAAATATTGGATTCTAAAACTTCAGAACTTTGCATCACAATAATCTATTCAATAATTCATACACAACACAAACAATGTCTCAATTTCCCAAAAAAAAACCAAAAGAAAAACCAGTCTTGATTCACTCCAATAGACAAAAACCATGAGAAAACAACATTGTAGCGCCACAACCAGAAGGTAAAAAAGGCTAGAGGTGAAGAAGAATGGAACTTCAACTGGTCGATTTTTAGAACCTCAGAACCGGCGGAATCCACGGTCAGCGACTCGAGCAGACGGGCACTCGTACGCCATGTGTCCCCGGCCACCACAATTGTGACATGTTATCATTGAGCCAACACCGTCTCTGTCTCTGCCCATTCTGCTCAAACCATCTCTTTGCATACCATTGCCTCGAACCCTGCTTCCTCTGTCAGAGTAACTGCTGTCCCCTTTTGGGCATTGTCTAGCAACATGGCCCGAGATGCTGCAGATGTTGCAAACCGGTTCGTTCCGACAGTCACGAGCTATGTGACCTGAAGTCCTGCAGTTCTTGCACGCCTTGTCGTTTGTGCAGTCAGCAGCGAGATGCCCCGGTTTAAAGCAGTTGTTGCAGAGCCTCAAGTCTCCTGGACGAGAATCCGGGTTAGTGCAGTCTCTCACTCGATGTCCAGCTTTGCCACACGAGTGGCAGATTCCTTCGTTTGAACAGTTTGAGGCTACATGGCCCGGTTCTCTACAGTTCCAACACCGTGATTCTGCTGTGCATTCTGCTGCAATGTGCCTGCAGAGAGAGTTCAAGGAACCATAATGGGAATGCTTATAAACAGAAAAAAAAAATCAGTAATTAAATTTGGGAAGACGTATATACCCTGGAAGGCCACAGTTGTTACAGACGGAAACATTAGAACAGTCTCTTGCAAAGTGACCAGGACGCTTGCAGTTGTTGCAGAGATTTCCTTGGCTGAACAAATGATTCCAACAAGATCAAGAAATTGTGAACAAACATGTCACCGAATTGAATCGAATATAACTTCATCCAAAAGTATGTATGCAAGCAGTTGAACTAAAACCAATCTAACACTGACTATCAATTCAATCAAAGAAACACTTGGAGATAAACATTGAAAGAAAAGCCTTGACTTAACCCTGGTTCCGCCCTAATCACACACCATCTTGGTAAAGAGTAGAAGAGAGAATAAAGCTTGAGATTAGAGAATTTGTTCAGCAAGTCAAAGTCATAATCAAGTTAGAGACTGGATTAGCATCTATTTCTTCTACAAGCATAGGATTGTGGATGAAATCGCCAGCTCGGCTTAACCTCTATGTCAGTTGTTAGTATGAGAAGGCTAATATAGAAGAGAAGTATAAAGGTTAACTATGGTTTAGGGGTCGAGAGTGAAAAGAGAAGCAACTGTTGCTAGTGAAGAAAGGGCCAAGACATGAAAGACAAAAAAAAAGGACCTGAAAGCACGACGTGGCTCCCTTCTAGAAGGAGCATCACGGTAAGAAATTCGTTCAGGTCTCATTCTCCTGTCTCTAGGACTCCGACTACGAAACCGATCACGACTCCGACTTCGACTCCTGCTTCTGCTCATTGAACTCATTCCCTTCCACCAAACAACGACAACTTTTTACATCAAACACCTGCCAACAACACACCAACATTACCCTCCTTCAATCTCTTCACATACATCAAATCTTCAACACAAAACTCCAAACGCTTCCCCCCATTTATCAAGAACCCCACAAAACAGATCTGATCTGAGAGAGCATCCAGAACTCCGCAACACCAATTTCTTTGCATCATCGTCCCAACCCTCTTTCCACAGCCTCATAAACTCAAATGGGTATCATAAAAATCAAAGCTTTTTTCGAATACTATAAACCGGATTCAACATTCTCACACCGTTCTGTACAACCTAAACAGATCTCACAAAATCGAATTCTTTAACCTAACAACAATACTCCAACCACAGATTATGAACCACCCCAAATCTAGAACTACATGAAATCAAATCTCAGGAAATCTCAATAGCAATAAAACAAAAATTAAAGAAAAAAACTTAAAAAAAATCCTAAACATGATTTAAGATTAGGGGGGTGGAGACGACGAACCTGAGCTAGAAAACTTGGCCGAGAAATAATCCTGTCCGGCGAGTAGCTAATTAAGACATCTATATATTCAATCCCTTTCCTTTATATTGCTGGGCTTTTCTGTGGGCCGACTTATAACTTTAAGTGGGCTTGTACGTATTAAAATGAAAAACCAAAAAGAACTCCGTTGCCGGGACTCGAACCCGGGTCTCTCGGGTGAGAGCCGAGTATCCTGACCAGCTAGACTACAACGGATTTGTGCTTAGACTCATCTATCTATTTATAAATCTCATAGATTAACAACTGTTTAGTTCACAAAAACCCTATGTATGTAGTTCAAGATATTTCCACATATCAATCTCATGTGTTTCTACTTTCCTACAAACAAATGAAGTTCATATAGTTTTCCTCAAAAAAGTGGATTCATATGATGTGTGTACCTACTTTTATAATATATTAAGAAAAGGATATTGTATCTAGTATAGGGTGGTTGATAATATAGGAGAATCGTTCGGTTTGTTTTATGTATTTCGTTAGGCAGAAACTTATACTATTTTCTAGCAGATAAATTCTTGTTTACGTAACTATTGAAAAGATCAGACAGCAAAAATAGGACATTTGGCTGAAAAATTGATTAAACGGTAGTAGTGTCTTGTAAATTCGCTTGAAAATAAACATGATGGTCCTTTATGTATTCTGTGTCTATTACCAACTACTCCGCCGTTTAAGGGACCCATCAACATTAGTGTAGTTTCTACAAAAATTGAAAGCAAAACAATTTAAGTTTCTGTTTTCATGTGACCAATCTCGTTGATGGAACATGTGAGTTTGGTTTCATTCTAAAGATGAGGTTTCGCAGTTCGTTAGGACTTAACCTTATTCCGTCATCCCCCCGTTTCAATGCATTTTTAAAAGACATTATTTACCTACTTAGTTACCAATATATATATATATATATATATAATATATTATATATATATATATAATATATTACATATATATATATTACAAATAAGTACGTAAAATACGTGGAATATATACTATATACTAGCTGGACAACTTGTCATCATATAGCATTTTAGACATATACGTGGGTTTTGCATGGATGCTATACGGATATTTTTATGCAAGATCAAAGAAAATTTAGCAAAAGTAGATATAAACAATATTTGTCTATACGGATGCATACGCAATCATTTTATTTCTCCCCTATAATTTCATACCATATAATATTTATAACAAAATAGTACCTTCTAACATGTAAATAGTTGAATTGTGCAAAGGTAGTATTTACAAAGAAAAAGACACTAGGATAACAATAAGCTATTGAGATTCTTTTAACTGTCGTTTTTTTCGATATTTTTGTCATCTATATTTCATTTACATTTCAAAGAGATAAACTTGCCGTGATTATTAAAAAAAAAAAAATCTATAAGTAGATATGCGGTGAAATGGATTCGAAGAATAAGACGGAATACGCACCACAACAAAAAATCCAAGAAAAAAATATACGGCTTGCATGTGCGTGTGTTTGATTAATTTGCAGATATTAAATTCGAGAAGCCGTAACCGGTTCGAGTACTGTCATTGTACGAACGAGACACCTTTGAGTCCTTATCTCCCAAATTTACAAATGTCCTTTCCTTTGTTTAAGCCTCATCCACACGATGCCGTTTTGGTTACTGTTCATCAATCAGGCTCGATCGTTGTTATTGTACAAACAACAAACTCGTCACGGCTTCCACTGTATTTTTTGTCTTCGTCTCAACATTTTCATTCCAAGATATATCCAAAAAATGTTGTTTTCGTTTCTACTTTCTACATTGTTTTAGTAATATATGAATTGTATATATAGACGCTAACAAATTTATAATATTTTTATAAATTCTTATACATAATATATTGTTTGCGCATTTCGGATGTTAGCAATATCTTTCTGTTGCTGCATAGTTTTCAAGATTTTCGTTTGGAGGTTATAGATGCAGAGAAAACCACGTGAGTGTATAAATTATCCTCTCTCTGAATCTGTGATAGTTGGACGCAAGAAGTTAATTTGCATATTTAATTTTGGGGTAGGGAGCTATTGAACTCATGCAACTTGGAGCGATATATTTAATTATATCAAAAGTTCAAAAGTTATCTTGTTAAATAATTTATCTAACTTTCAGTTGCACACATTGCTGATTTAGAATTTAGATGAGACTAACTTTTAGCTTTAAAACCCAAAAATGATAAACTTTTTGAAAATGGACCACGTACGATACCAACTCACAAAGATGGTAACGTGACTACTTAATTAGTTATAATAAATTTATATCAGAATTTGATATGATACATTAATACTCTCTCCGTTTAAAAATATACGATGTTTAAGGTAAGGCATACATATTAAGATAGTTTATTTTTCTTTTAAAAAGTATCATATATATTTAAATTAAAAAGATTCAATCAATAATAAAGAAGACTGCATAAATAATGATTACAGATTATTAAATATATATTAAAATTTGCATGAAAAGTTACAAGACATCTTATATTTTGAAACAAAAAAAGAAGCTAAAACATCTTATATATTGAAACGGAGGGAGTATTTGATTTCGAAAACATACCAACATTCAGTTAGCAATCTCCGTATGTGATAGTTGAACGCAAGAAGTTAACTTGCAAAAGGTAATGGAACTTTGTAAAAATGAAAGTGACTTAGAGATCTTGAAATCCAAAGAAGGTATAAGAATTGTATAGGGGGGTAGACTATAGAAGTAGAGAAACGCATGAGAGCATGTGAGTCAGTTGAGACAGTTGGAGAGTCCTCGCTTGGTTACGACAATTTTCTTGGTTTTGGTTTGTGGTCCGAAACATCGACCCCTTCCCTCTGCTTCTTTGTTTTTTCTTTTTTTTTTTTTTCTTTTTTTTGTTCATACTTAATAGTATTATTTTTTTGACGCATTTCAATACTACTCTAAAGAAAGATTCACTGTATATGGTTTCCCAAGTGGACAGAAGTTCGGTTATACGTGTTACGTTAACACTTACCATTGTTTTTTTTTCTTAATTATATAATCTATCTTGTTCTTCTCTCTCTCTATCTATATAAAATATTGGGAAATATTACTCACTAGTGGCTCATTGGGTACAACAACGCTCCTTTTATCCTTGTGAAGTTTCAGCTTTGATGTCTTTTTCTTTTATTCTTCTAGATTCACGGGTTCAATAATCAAGATCGTGGTACTTTTCTGTACGTTCTTTTTCTTCATTTCTGAAATATTAGGATTCTTTTTATATAGTTTTGTGATCAAATTGCAGATATTAAACAGCATAATCCAACAAACCGAAAAAAGGTGACGGATTTGTAATTATCTAAAAAAATCCAGCAACTTTTGACAAACAAAATATACTAAATTAAATGTTGTATTACAAAATATCTTTGATATATACTGTACAAATATCCTAACGTCAATCATATTTTACTAGATGAAGCACTAATATCTAGTGTCCATTCGGTAATGCTGAAATTAAGAACGTTAGCTACGTTTTATAACAAAATTTATGGATTATTAAGTAGTATTGAATTTTCTATCTTACTGTTTGACAACGTGCATGAAGTAACACGTTGAGTGTTTCGTACGTGTGAGCTTTGCTTGTTAATAATTCGATAACAACTTGGATAAAAAAAAGCCCTACGCTCGATGTAAGATAAATGGGACAAGTAAATGGGAGAATGTGTCAAGATATCCATAAAGTGGAGACAGTAAAAGATAAAATACAAATATAAAGAACAACTACTATACTAGTACAACAGATTCGAATAAAACCCTAATCAACCTCGAAGGATGAGATTGAAACCCTAATTAAGTTAACTAAATCGACAAGCATGCATGTACCAAAAAGAAGAAAAAAAAATCAGTAGCCTAGATATTCAAATATATTCCAACCACAAAAAGTGAAAGTAAGATGAATATGCATCAAAACCGTCCGTCTAACAAATTCCACACATACTCGTCTCGTCTCATTTAGGACCCCACGTCTTCACATGCTTTGAAAACACAATTCATAGCATTTTTTTATGAATATATATTAATCTAAATTACGCATCAATTTGGTTTTTATTTTTGTTTTGTATAAGAAAAAAATTGAATTCAACAGATTCTCTCTTGGAGCCAAACCAGATGACCCAAGTGGTCGCTTTCGAGTTTCTACATTACATCAATTCTGCAACAAATTAAATAGTACTGCTTTTTATCATCTAAATGCACAACAAATATGGTCACCCGTAGCATACACGCAAATTCATATTCAAACAACAAACACATCATAATCTCCTCAACGCCTCGATATCACCATCACCCTCTCTCTCTCTCTTTATAATTAATTAATTTATGCACACATACTAATAATACATGTTGTGGGTGTGTATAAATTCGTATATACTGTACAATTTTGTAAATTCCGTATATTCTTTTTTTCGTTAAAAACTTTTTAAAAAATAAAGAAGAGTTTCCACTCGCTCAAGGCCTCAATAAATACCCCTCAACCATAAGTCCATGATCCCTCCCCTCACTCTCTCTAATTACACACTCATCCTTCATTGTTAGAAAAAGAAAAAGATTTTGAAGAGATCACTTGTCGAAGAGAAATGGCGATGAAGAAAGCGAACAAGCTAACGCAAACGGCGATGATCAAGCAAATCTTGAAGAGGTGTTCGAGCTTGGGGAAGAAACAGAACAATGTATACAGTGAAGACGAAAACGGATCTCCTCTTGACGTGCCTAAAGGTCACTTCGTCGTCTACGTAGGAGAGAATCGGGTCAGGTACGTTGTGCCCATTTCGTTTTTGACCCGACCCGAGTTTCAGCTTCTTCTCCAACAAGCAGAGGAAGAGTTTGGCTTTGATCATGACATGGGTCTCACTATCCCTTGTGAAGAAGTCGTTTTCCGATCTCTCACCACCTCCATGCTCCGATGAACATATCTCTTTTTTTTTTTAGGGTTTTTTTAGTTAATATATTTTGGGAGGAAACAGAGGAAGCTGCTGAGTAAATGCTTCTCTGTGTTTAGCAAACCTTAATTATGTTTTTGGTTAATATGGGTTTAGTAGTTGTATTAGAGTGAGACTAACCCTTAGAAGAAAAAAAAACCTAAATGAGAATGATTACTATTTTTGGTACTCTTCTCAGATTTACTCTCTCATGGTGGTGTGGTTTGTTCAATGTTGTACCCTGTGAGAGACTACTTTTTAATATTTGATGAATGAGAGACTTTTTAATATTATCAGCTTAAGGCTTTGGTTTTTTAAAAAATTTACTTGATGTGATTTTCTTTTTACATCTTGTTGTAAACAAGTTGTGAATATGTGATAATTGAATTCTAGTCACGCGGACTCAGTCAAATATCTCTGCGCAGAGTCAACATGTAGTATAATGTAAACAAATTCCCAAAAAGGTTCTGTTAAATGGCAAATCTAGTAAAGCTGCTTTTTAAAAAGACTTGTATATAGTTGAGGGTGTGACAATTTTTTAAAAATGTGAAATTGGTTACTCAATTTTACAATTTAGTTTGATAAATTCTTTATAAAAAAAAAGAAAAAAAAAACCTCATTGCTGAGATAGTATAGACTCAAAAAACAAAGTACCACAGTCCTTGAAAACAGAGAGCAATAAGACACGGTCGTTCGTTACTTTCTAGAGTTTTGTCTCTCTCCACAAATTTACTAGTAATATGGTTCAAGGTTATTTTCATATTTTGAATTTTTAAAAACTCCATAGTGTATTTTTTTTTCTTTTAAAGCAAAGATGGTGTGTCTCTTTACAAATCGGCGGTTTTTAGCCGTTAAATCTGTTGAAATGACTTAAAGAAAAAGAAAAAAAAAAGAATCTGGATGGAATGTTAGTTGCAGGATCGTTACAGTATAATAACTATATATATATAGGGTTCTTTTGGTATAGGTTGAAAATTTGTGAAAGCGTTAACTTCGTATTAATTACGAGATTGGAAGGTAATAAAAAGCAAAACGAAAAATTTAATAGTTTTCTTAATTTGTGTGAAAAACCTTAAACGATAATTAAAAAAAATCAGAGAGAATACTTATTAAACAAATTTGGAATTATTATTTGGATTCTGTATTAAGTTAAAACTTAAAAGTTTTTATATGGACCCTAAAGTTGGGTGGTAGAGCAAAAAAGTCGTAACTGGTATAGTATCTTCTGATAAATAGATTGATACATTTGAGGATATATTAATTTTCATTACACCTATAGTTATAGACAAAATTAAAAGCTATGATAAACCCATAACTCCTAATGAGCTAAACCTATCTCGATGTTGATGTTAAACCGCTTAAAATTAATTTAGCCATATGGCATTTACGTTTGGTTTCTTTATATAACCATACACACTTTTTCACAAATGTGTAACAAATCGTGAGAAAAATATATACTTTAAGCATAGAATCTGCAAAAGTTTATTAGGTGTGTTTTTTGCTTTGATAATTCGTCCCACCTCTTCGGTAATAAAATCAGTCTTTGAAAAATAGAAAATAAAAAAAGTTTTGGAGATATCAAAATCAACGTCAGAGAGAGAGATAAGCACATGCGAACGTGACCCACAACAGCTTAAGAAATCTCGTATACATAGATTATTTAGATGATCATGAACCCAACAAAACAACCAAGAGGGTTAATAATCCTCTAGAACACAGAGTGGTAGGTGATGGGAGCCAACTTCAATTATTTTTGGACGGCTTAGATAAATAAACCATTAAAGCTTGACTTGTATCATGGGCTTCAAGATCACGATAAGATTCACCGTATCGTGTAATTGCACTCCCCCTATTATATGATGATTTGACATAACTACTACTACTACTACTCCTACCCTTGCCTCTCTTTACCGTACTACGGTACTTTATGGACGGATGGACTTTTTCTTCGGTTTGCTTAATTTAATTATGAGATAAAACTCAGTTTGCATATTACTTTGCCACATATATTAGTCTTAGAATTGGGTTTAAGATTTTGACACGTATTGAGAGTCAAATTTGTTTTTGTTTTGTTTTGTTTTGTGGGTGAAGTTAGTATTTTCCACCAAGGACTGAGGAAGAACTATTGATAAGTGTTACGGAAGAATGAAGGTATCATTATCAAATCATACATATCAGTGCTTTCTTTGAATTATATTTCCCTTTTACTTTTTTTTCTATCTTTTCCTAACCAATTGAATGTTATTTCCGCATTATACGCGAAGTGATAGTCTGTCACAAATTTCTTGAAATCCATTTATTACCGTACGGATTTCATTGTTTTGATTGATGATAAATGGCTTTAGTACGGATTTGAAGATGTATAATTAAATACTAGTTTGCTAGAATTTAACTAATCTCCTTTTCCTTATGGTCACCGACTTTTATACATAAAGATGTCTTTTTCCAAGGACGTTGTCTTTGTGAACGTAGAAAAGCTATTAAGATGTGGTAATGCCTAATATTTGTATGCGAATGGGTCGGTAAAGAGATCACAATCCCACCAAGTCCGAAAGTGCTACATATCCACTAATTAGCATATCAAGGAAAAAAACACACCAGATATTATCACTTCGTTTCTATATATATACTCTATAATGTTTTGATGCAATAATAATCATGACTACATCAACCATAAATTTCATTGAATTGTGACAATATCATATAGCTGATTCTCTCTATGGTAGAATCAGATAAATTAAATTATACGGCGATTGTCACCAAATTAACTAAGATAAAATAGAATTTATACGGTTCATTTATAAGGATTTTTAACTCTAATGACTGTATCTAGTATATTTACACGATTAGAAGGAACAAAGCATATCCATATTGGACTGGGCCTCTTCCGTCACCATCAATCTCGATAAATAAAAGGAAATCGGGTCTTCACCAAAGCGAACTTGTAAATGTTGTTATATCTTTTAGGTGGCTCATAATTATTGGTTAAGCCTGAGTGGATGGGTCTTTCCACAATCGACTTGGGCCGTAATCTCCGAAAAATTCACCAAAGCCGACATAAAAAACTAGTCAGTAAAAAGTGAGTATTTGACAAAGACAAAGCAATTGGAGAAATTTAATCAATTTTTGGAATTTGATCAGTGATAATTCCGCTAGTTGTTTGTATATATTAAGTTGTTAACCCTATTTTGATTTATTTAATTTTCACTGCTCTCTTCTTATTCCTCTGTTTGACTATCATATATTCTGTCCCGTGCATGTCATATGAATTATTTGAAGTTACTATTGGATTAATGATTAGCCATGCACGAGGGTGTGGGGGTAGCTGAATGTGAAATGACCAAAGGATAAGGGTACAAAGGTAAAGCTAAACAAAGCTTCTCTCATTGGGCCTCTCTTCGCTGTCCTTTCGAAAGAATCTCTCAACTTCTCTCTCTCTCTCTCGTGTTCACGACTCTCATCATTATAATTCTAAATAATTGTTGTACTAAAAGGACATATATCTTCCTCGTTAATGATCTCCTTCCTGGCTACAACTATCTTTAACCCAACATTGTTCTTTTAACCATTTCGAGACTTCCTTGTCAAATTATATTCTATCTATCACATTAATCTATTTTCGGCCAAGTATCATTCATCAAAGCTAAATCGAGTAAATTCGCTTTCGCTCTTAAAAAGGTTTCTTCAAGTGATGTTTGTTTTTATCACCTCTTCAAACATGATATTCATCGTTTATAGCTAATGTGTGGTCGATCCACATGGCGTAGTTTAGCTTCCCTAACTCGTGTTTTCGTTCATACTAACCCTAGATTCAACCTAGTGCATAATATTCCTAGACTAACGTGAGTGCATAGATTTGTCCTTTATGCCGTCTCTTATTTGTGAAATGTTATGTGTGGTGTCGAATATGAAGTACAGAACATATGTTCAAAATGTCCAATATTTGTGGATGCTAGAGAAGAAAAATGATCATGTCAATATGTAATATTTTTTTNCGGCCAAGTATCATTCATCAAAGCTAAAACTAGTAAATTCGCTTTCGTTCGTAAAAAGGTTTTTAAGTGTTGTTTGTTTTATCACCTTTTCAAACATGATATTTTTTAAGTGTTGTTTGTTTTATCACCTTTTCAAACATGATATTCATCGTTTATAGCTATTGTGTGGTAGATCCACATGGCGTAGTTTAGCTTCCCTAACTCGTGTTTTCGTTCATACTAACCCTAGATTCAACCTAGTGCATAATATTCCTAGACTAACGTGAATTAGTCTTGTCCTTTACTCCTTCATGCCGTCTCTTATTTGTGAAATGTTATGTGTGGTGTCGAATATGAAGTACAGAATATATGTTCAACATGTCCAATATTTGTGGATGCTAGAGAAGAAGGATCATCATGTCAATTATGTAATATTAACATTGGATACATCATGCCGAATGCGATAGATCAATATAATAATATAATAACTATATTGAAGTAATATGAACATTGGATATTGGAATATATTTTACTTATTAGAACTGAGTAAGATATATGACAAATAGAGATATCTTAATTCTTATGGACTGGAATGTAAAATATTTTCTGGTTCCTTGTAAATATTTTCTGCATTCATTGTAAAATGTTTTCAGGTTGGTTGTATGATCATAAAATATCCAATTTAACATCATTTTCAGGTTCATTGTAAAATATTAATTTTCTGATAAATAAAGATATAAATTTTCTTCCATATAAACTAGTGTGGACTGGAATGAATCAGAGAAATAACTAAAGAATCTAAACTATCTAATTAGCAAAAAAATCCAGGCTGTATGAACACATTCTAAAAACTAGATGAAGGTGATGACATTGTGTACCGTAAATTGTACTGTTGGAAGAACGTGAAGGACAGAAAAATCAAAAAGCTTTTTGTTGAGAATGAAAACATAACAAAGTGGCTATTTCCTGATAGTCTTTTCCTTCACATGACCTGGTCGGATTTTTTTTCCTTTTCTTCTGTTTCCAATCACTACGGTCCAATTTCAAACAACTTTCGCCGAAGCAGTAGACAAAAAATTGAATCAAAAGAAGAAGTAAATAATATTATAGATTTAAAATTCACACTAGTTAATTAGAAAATAACTTTATACTACATGGGGATGTTAAGAAGAAAAAAAACTTTATACTATATGGTTTATTATTGAATATATCACCTAAAGTATTAATCTATTTACATGAATTCAACTATATAAAAATATATAACAGATTCCAACTCTTTTTTTTTTTTTTTGTACTAGAAAAACAGTAAAGAGTATGATGTTTAAAGTTTAACAGGTTTAAAATACTCATTAAAATATTCGTAGGAACTGATTATGACAATCATTTTATATATTAATAAAATTATGATAGTTATGAATCTTATCTTATGAGTTATGATCATTAGCTCATTTCTTTTTCAAGTACGAGTGCAATGGTAATGGAATATACACGTTGTTGATTGTTAGAATATTGAAAATTTCTCCAACAATAATAATGATTACTACAATTTTAATGGAAATTGCAGAATATACAACCAAATAACCAATTTTAAAATCACATTCGAACCCGGGACGACTCGGTAGAATGACTCACCCACCTTTCACGGCCATCTCCGAGCCACCGCAAATACACTCCGCCGCCTCATCAATAAATAAATAGAAGAAGAAAAAAACAAAACCACAACGAACCGGAGTCAATGACGATTATTTCAAAATTGGCTTCGATTATTAACATTACTCGTTCCAAGTCGAACCGGGTCCGAACCGGCTCTCGTTTTATTTTGTCTCTATTTACTCTTCTGTACGACGCCGTCAAAGTGATCCGTTGAAAAAAATCACCACACGGCTTTGTTGTCGGAGACGCCGTGAAGTAACGGTCGAGATTCGATCCATAGATCTATCTTGCTACTAATCCCCACCACGTGGCAATTCTTCTGAAAATCATCGGGACAAGTAAACCGTCTTGACCGGGTCGAATCAGACCGGGATATAAACCGAATCGATTCCTCGAAAACCGATTCTTCGCAAGGGATAACCAACGGACCTTGGTTAACGAAACCGAACTCTTCCTCAGCTTGGACCAAAAGGTTCCTAAGGATGGGATGGTTCAGGTACGTCGCGCGCACTACAAATCTCCTGCAACTGCTTCCAACGTAGATCGCCACGTGTCCTGACGGTACATCTGACGGTACACAGCGGTTGAAAGAAGAAGACATCCTCGCTTGGTCGCGCCACCGTCGGAGCATCTGTCTCAGCCTCACAATGTGACGGATCTTACTGCATTTTCCGAGACCTCCAGCCATTTTTTTTTTCCGGTTAACTGATTTTTTTTGATCTGCTCTGTATTGTAGTTTGTAGTGAGAGAGAAAGTGTCAGAGGGGATTTTGAGAGTTTGGGAGGGACGAGGTTTATATAGTAAAGGGTATAAGAAAACGCCACTGGTTTTTGAGATATTTACGAGTTTACCTCCGTGGTCCCTTAATTTTAATTTGGCTCGATTCATTTACGTTTAATGAAATAAAAGATTAGTGTGATTGGTAGATTACTTGTTATTTCAGAGAAATTAATTTTTAAAAGATTTTGTTGAAAGAGAGATTAGATACGAATCAAATGATTCTTTTAAGAGGAGTATGATTTTTAGTATGTTTTTATCTTCTTAATACATTGGATGGTGCGCAAAGGTTTAGTGATACAAGAGATATGACGGATTAGACATGTGAATATTATTAATTAGTGGTTGATTATTATTGTTCATATGTATAATGATTATGCTAATGAATCTATTATCGATCATGGAAACAAAATAAAGAAAAATAGTGTCATTGGTATTTTTTTAAAGGATTGATTACTGTTAATTTGAATAAAAAGAAGTGTCGCTTTTGAAAAATAAAAAGAAATGGTAGGGAAATAAGAGCATGTGCTAGTGTTGGATAAGACGACCAGTCTTTGGAAAAGACTTCAAACATCACCTTGGAATTTGATTAGGATCATATTTAGAGGCACTTTTCTCTCTTTGTATGCATGTTCTTGTTTGGTTTATTGTCAAAGTGTTCATATGTTAAAAGCAATTAACCTGATGAGATTTTTAGCATTGACCTGAAAGTGTAGGCAGATATATAGCTTAGTGGTTCATATCAACCACAGGTGGACACACGAACTCGGCTAATTATTGGTTCTGTCGAATGTTTATATGATTCTTTAAATTTTTTTATAATTCACCCAAAAATGTAATTATGCAAATTGGGATCATATTGGATTGTTACATAAGTACATACACCTATTTTATATTATTGACTTTATAGATCTATAAGTGAATTATTTTCTTATTAATGATTAAATCTTATATACACCTATATATATATATATATTACAAAATTATTATCCAAGAGAAACGTACTCAATTATCCAAAACTGATGATCAATGATCGTTGTTATCATATGTACCACATGAAATTATATTTGGGCATTATATATGTACTTTTAAAATTAATAGTACATTTAAGTATAAGTTGATAGCAGATCTAAGGAGTATTATATTCATTCAGATTTATTCAGAATATTAGAAAATTAAGTATCTAACATAGGTTGAGAGGAAAAAAGTTTGAAGAATATACATAATAATAGTAACTGCTACATTTCTATAAAATTTGTTTGGTTTACTTTAGTTTTAATATTTTTTACTTAACCTTTATAATTAGATTTATAGTTGAGCTTTTTTGGAACGTAACTTGAGAGAATACAACTAAAAATAGTAAGAAATGCTTACATATTTACTAATATATGCACATAAAAGTTTAGACACTCAGCAAGACAGCAAGATGTATTTTTTGCTAGCAAGTCTATTTTGGATTCACCTATAAATATAATAGAAAATCAAATCTATAGATTGAGAAATAAATCTATAGCATCTGAAAGCTACCAAATATTTTAACTGCAAACAAACTGTTATATTTGTTAGCAAAAATAAACAAATTGTTAAAACGATATCGTTACATCAAAGACGACTTTCTTCGAATAACTCATGCTTATAGGCGTGACTGAGAAAAAAGAAATATTTTCTTATGCCTCATTATATTGGAAGAAAATTATTATTGTGACAAATATATATATATATATATATTCTTTTACACAATAGTAGCATAAAGAATTACTCAAAACATGCATTTCTCATTTTCTTTCACATCAGTACCATAGGTGTTTTTATATATACCTCCAACTAAACAATGTCAGTTATTGTGAGTTGAATCATGACAACATGATATGATATGAGATGGAAATTCGACAAATCAAGCTAACAAGGATTTAGAACATATGATGGCTCATCTTAAGAGATTAGGGTTACGGGTATTTGAAATTATGAACATGGCAAGAGTTTACAAACTAACGCAGTATAATTAACCGAACAAAACCGAACATGTTGTCTTTTGGATTATAGAAAAAAGGATTAAAGTGCTTTTTAACAATAGATTATATAAAAATACTTCAAGATCGATAGTTCGTGCTCGTACAAACATGGGCCATTAGCCACAGCTGCCGCTTGAGGGTCAAAACCTTTTAAATGTATTTTTTTTTTTTGGGCAAAACATAAAATACAGTCCTTCTATTATATTAAACTTTGTCGTTTACGTATAAACTAATTTCGGCGCACGGAAGTGGGAGAATTTATGTTTAAACAACAATAAATAAAACCCACCACATGGGTAGCTGGGAAAAAGGTAATTAAAATAATGTACGTAATTAAAAATTGTATAGCCAATTGAATACTTATAAACCTTTTTAAAACTATAGTATAAAGGTTCTCTCACCAGTCGCAGTTAAGATTAACTGAAGATGCTTTTTGTTCACTGGAGAATTCATAAAATAAGTAGTGTTTTTATACGAAACGAAAAATAATGTAATACGGCGTACCACACCAAAACATTTATTTTTGTAGTTTACAAATGTGACCATGCCTCCATGTGCGCGAATGTCCCCATCTTCAGTTATTTTTATCTTTTTATTTTTTTTAGCAACAAGCAGCCAACATATTTTCCACTTTAATTTACGTACTGATGTCTAGATTTATCTCTATATCGTATATTTTCATGTGATAAAATCCATATTAAATCGTTGTCAGTATTTGTTACTGTCGGTCTAATCTGATGTACTTATTTCATCTTATCCTTAAAATTAGTCAGATTATGTCTAGTATATGAAAGGTTGTCACCATTATTTTCCACTCTTGCAATTAGATCAATCAACTAGTGTAAGAAAGTTAATTCAGTAAACAAATTGTTACACTAGAAAAATAATATAGAATTGCTTATCAATAATAATCCAATGTCCACACCTCGAGTTCCTATCACTCCTACATATCACATTTTCCGCATGTGGCATGATATATAATAATCTTATGATATATTCACTTATCATATTAATTTACTCGAATATTCATACATATATGTTTCATATTGAAATGATAGTTTGATAGAGATGATTGAATTACCTTATTTTAAATCTAAATATCGAATAAACAGTATGCAAAAAACATTGAAATATTAAGAAGAGAGGTGGGTCCAAATGCATGTTGTGGATGCATCCCCCCCCATACGACGTAACGTTCTCACCCCACTTGTTGCGTTTTAAGGATCTTACTCATTTAATTTTATCTTCCTAATCAAATCTTCATTAATGCTTCTGCAAGAATTTATTATTATTGGTTATAATGAATCCAATTACTCAATTATCTATAAATATATATAGAGGATATAAAATTACAAGAGAGTCGATCGTATTCTACGAATCGGCATTGGGTTGTCTCTTTATGCCTCCATTCGCCAAATTGCATTAACATGCACGCACAACTTGAGGAAATATATGTTATAGTATATGGGATCAAACAATTAAGCTAACTCGCTTAATTTGTTTTTACTAGGACACAAATCTCATCAACTAATATCTCCGTGTGGTAATGTCATTTGTTGAAGCAACAATGTATCCATATAAAAATCTTTTAATTATACAATATTAGGAGAAAATTGGTACATTAATATATTTAAATTTATAAATTCAGAGTGCTGTAAATAGTTCATTACAAAAATAATCAATTGATAACGTAAGTATAAACGACGTCTACTAGGCGCTGAGTATGTCGATGTGGACCAATTCTTTAGAGATGACATGTCATTATAAGAAGATGACGTGGCGTCCATAATTTTTATAAATCACGTTGACCGACTTGAGACCCCTCTTTCTCAGTCCAAGGCTTCGAGTGTGAAATATATTGACGGCTCTCTGTTGTAACACAGTAAACGTTACGGACCCACGGAACATTCCGTCATCTCTTTTTTATTTCTTTATTAAATATGAATTAAATACGTACAATAGTTTAGTTTAGTTTATTTTACGCATTAGGCAGTGATTAGCCACAAGCAGAAGGGATGAACCTGATTAAAGTTTTGGTTTCCTCAATGTTTATCTAGCTTTCACGTATTAGCTTTTTTACTAGTGAAATTTGTCATTCTCCACTCACATTTTTTTTTAAGAAACTCTTTATAACCAAGAAAAAAAGATATCATGACGCGTAAAACACAAAAGCATAAGTTTGGTTAATTAGTTTGCTATTGTGCTTTATAAAAGCCTATTTGGAATCTCTCAAGTTTTTATTTGTTCAACTTTTATCTTTATGTTGGATTAACTCGAATTTGTAATCAGTGTTTTATTATAAGTGTGAAGAACAGTACTGAAGACATAGAAAAATGCACATGCAATGTTTAGGTTAATAAAGGCATTAAGACATGCTAATCAGGATTATGCTTTGGATTTATTTAGGCAAACGTCTTTCGGCATCTCTGACATCTTATCAGATTTCGCCACGTCTCTATCTTTCCTCATATTTTCTTTATTTAATAAACACAATATGTTAATAATATCTATTCAAATTAATGTTTTATTTCTGTTCATGGCTCCAACAATACCAATTTGTACTATCAGTGAAGAATCTATTTTAAAATACAAACTCACTAATTCACTAATCGATAGATGAGTCAAGATATGAAAGTTCTTAGATCTACGTTATTATTTTCCTTAACTATGTATATGTATACTAATTACTATATTACGGTGTATGTAAAATAACAACTAGAAAAGTCTAGGTATCGTCAATCCAGGATCATCCACTAATTTTTGTTCTACCGATCCACAGCATCATACTCAAATCCCATTTGGTGAATTAAACTTTGAAAACTCATTCTAAAACTCGTAAAACTAACCATGGTCAGACAATGTGTATATTCTAATGGAATCAATTTTAACTATCACGCCAATACTGGAAATGGTAGTCGAATATTTTATAGATAATCTGTGGGTATCAAGAAGGTTTTGGCAAAAGATATCATCATAATTATTTTTAAAACTTTTTTATGATTATATAAAATTATGTAACACTAGATTTGGTTAGCTCATGGGTTTGCAGAATGAAAACAAAAGAGGCAAAAAGCTGTAAGATAATTTATTATATGATAAATTAAGTTTAAATGATAAAAGCAAAGAACACAGCCTTGCATTGCAATTATACGATGAGAATGTATCATATAATACTGGTTTTGGTAGAAATAATATTTGTTATGGGCGAAGGAATAAGTAGGCAGTGACGTATGTGATTTTCGAATAACTAGTTAGTCCTTATTTCGGACTTCAAGCATTAAGAGTTTTATAGTACTTTTTGCAACATTTTTTATGTTCTTATTTCATTTTTAAGAACGGAAATGGACCTTTGATTAGTTAAAGACAATAAAGTAAATGTATAATAATTAGCATCCAATTTATATTGGAAATGATTAGTCCTTCATTGAGTATATACAAGTACGTCAATGTTAAGCCAGTCCATAGACCAGCTCATCAAAATGTTTGTCTAGGAATCATTAGGACGCTTTATTTCAAATACATTACTAACTAGATTAAGACCCGTGCTAGAGCACGGGTTGAAATTCATTTTATTTATATTGTATTTTTAATATAAAATATAATTTATGTTATTGTTTTTAAAAAATTTCTTTTGGATAAAACATTATGTAATAAAATCATATGCTAAATATGAAGGCTTGACAAAAAACACATATTTTGTAAGTTTTATATTGTTAATGATTCTAGATAATTACACATGCTATAACACTGATTAAATTTTATTTTGTAATTTATCTTGTAACCCACTATTTAACTTGTAACCAATCAATCTATCAATTTCGTAATCTATCTTTGGTTAACGTTGTGGTCTATCGATAAAATATGTGGAAAATAAATTTGTAATATTATGTTTGATCTTTGGAAACAATGTGATATATGACTAAAATCTTCCAAAAATACAGTTTGGAATATTCATGATTTTATTTGTTACCATTAATATATCAATTATAAGTTTGGAATATCCTTAATATTTAGATGCAACCATTAATTAATATATAGATTAATCTATAACCCATCTATAACATATTTGTAACCATTTATTAAAAACATAAAGTCCACAAAAACTATGTTGTGTACTTCTCTTTTATTAAAAAGGGGATATTTTTTTATTATCATTAATAATTAAGTTTCTCATTATCCCTTTATTAACTTAATATCCTTCTCTTTCGTTTATATCATTGTACGTGTAACAACAGTTCGCAACTTTTATTTAAGCTTAATATTTCAAATCAGGTTTTTTTTGGGGAGAAAATGCTTAATATTTCAAATTTGAGAAACTTAATAATTTATATATAATTAAACTAATACAAATTTCTATTTTTTTTAATGAGGAAATCATGAATTGCTAAATAGCTATTACACTATTAAGTTTTATGAACAAGACTGTGTTACTTACGGCGAAGTGTATAATTTTGAAGTTTAAAATGACTGGTAAGAATAGAGAATATACAGTGTTGTAAGTTGTTATTAATGGACTAATGTGGCCATTACGGTTAATGGGTGTGCAACGCATCATAATACTACGATGAAAAAATTGGTGATATATAGTGAAAATTTTACTAATTATTTCTAGCTAAAGTAACTGAACAAATGGATCTTGATGGAATTGATCGGGTCAGTCTTCTCATATTTTATTCAACGGCGCAAGTAAATACCATTCACAAAAAAACTTATTTTGCGTTCTGAGATAGATACGTTTATAGTGAATTCGATACGTATAGTTAGGAAGATAGAAGTGAAATGGAAAAAGATTGTGACGAGTTCCAAGAAATCCGTACAATAAGAGAGTGCCCATAAAAAGCCATGCATATAGTCATCTTTCCAGCTTCATATCATCAACGGCAAAATTGCTCGAATTAATTTAGATGTGAACGAATAATATTTTTTATATACTCTTATAATTCTATGATTGGGTGAGAAAGTTATCGAATCGTGGTTATGGACGAAATTTTTATGAATGTATCTCCTATGATTGGGACTGTGGAATGGAATTCAATGACACCACCAATATTATCACATGAATCACACAACTAGTTGTTGAACCTTATTCTATATTCCCAATAACCCTTCATTGTCAAAGCCTTTATAAAAATAATAATATATATATACTATTTGGTATGGACGTCATATGGCGGTGAGTATTTGAACCACTTGATATAAACAGCAGTAACTAATCATTGGATGAAAGCTTTTGTATTTTTAGAGAATAGTAATATTTTCCAGATACGATGATGGAGTAGTGGTTTTTATTTGGTGAAAGAGTAGTCCAGTTGGTTTAAGCGAGGGATCAATATTTTCCAGATACGAATTGTTTTTCATTTATCATGTGACCCACATAGATATGAATATTTGCTTTCAGCTCATTTGAATAACTGGAGACATAGTCTATCCGTAGGCTGCACCTAATAATGTTTATTAGTATGAAACATCTAATGCTTATGTTAACACCAAAGAGTCTAAGGTAGTGGCTTAGCCAGTTAGTTTTGTTTATACTTCGTCATAACGACTCATCTCTCCTTCAATGGGTACAATATTAAATAGAAAATGCAAAACAACATCTCTGTTATCATTTTTTTTTTCTCTCATGCATTTTAATTAGAGAAGTTCGTTACTTTATGGGTCCAGATTAAAAACTCTTCCCTTAATTTTCAAAGAGAGATTCATTAACTCAAAGTCATAGAGAGGTGATTGCATGGTACACGTTGGGTTTGAAGTCGTAACGAAATAATTGTTTTTAAGAGATTGGTCATGATTGCATTATACATTCACTCTTGGCTTTTGGGGCAGTTAGGCACATGACATGACTGCAAGACTGCAAGTAGAAACACTACGGGTGGTTGTGTAATATAAATATATAATGGCCGAATCGTTAAACAATATCATTTGGAATCAGATGTAAAAATAACTGGTAGAGTATATACCTTTTGTTTATGTCACTCTCAGAATATCCGTCATACTCTATCCAAGGCCTAATTATTGTCTATTCGATCCTTTTATGCTTACTTCGAGATTTTCCTACTACAAGGTTTAGAAGAACAAGTGAAGTAAACTCACCATTCACCAAAGTAAAACCTTGGACATGTCAATGATTGGGTCGTCACCCGTCACCATCAAAAATCGTTCTTGATCAAGACATAGGAGTTCAAATATCAAGTACAAAATCATTAGTTAACTCTAACTGACAAATCCATACTGACTTGATATAACAAAAACATGAACTTATTTTACAATATCTAAACGATCCTCATGATCAAAAGATAACGAGAAGATCTTGAGGGGCAGTCCATAAATTACTTGATACTGTATCATATCAAATATCTAACAAACCTTCAAACCGAAGAAGCCATAACATGTATAGGTAGAGAGATATGTTACATGTCACTTGTCACTCACACACAATATGTTGTTAACTTGTTTATACACATGTGGAAAAAAAATACTCTTTGGGGGGGTGTATTCAAACCATGATTTTGGAGAATTTGATGGGATTTAGGAAATTTAGAATTTTGATAGATTTTAAGAAAGTTCATATGATTTTCTGTAAAATTCTTTCAAATCCCACCTAAAACCATGAGATTTGGATTTCTGTATTTTTAACTAAACAAATCCTCTAGAATCCTAAAAATTATTAAAATCCTAATCTACAAAACTGTTTTGAATAATAGTGGATTTTAAAGTAGATTTTTAAATCATCAGTTCAATAACAAGGGATTTTAAAATAGATTTTTAAATCATCAGTTCAATAACAGTGAATTTTAATAGAATTTTTAAAATCCATGATTGAATAACATAGAATTTGTAAATTTCACACAAATCAATTAAAATGTCAAGTTGAATACACCCCCTTTATTTGATAAAACGATTTGCTTCTCTACGTTTCCACATCTTGTACTTGGGTTTAACTATAATGGGCCTAACTCATATGGACCAGAATCAATTTGGGCTGCAGCTCAACAACAAGAAACCAAACAACAAAAACAGACAGATTAACTAGCTAATTACACACAAAAAAAGAGACCAATAAGAATCGATGACACGGATTACCACGTAAGCTTAATCTGATCCTTAATAAAATCTGGACCGTCGAACATGTCATTAATCACACGTCTATCATCAAACTAGTCCTTCCTTCCTTAATCTCCCAAAATTAACCGACCTAATCTCACCTTCCCTCACTATATAAACTAGTCCTTCCTTCATTAATCTCCTCAACCCAAAGTTAAAAACACAATTCAGAGACATTATCGTTCTCAAATCTTTTTTGTTGAAGAAGGAAGCTCATCATGGCTCGTACGAAGCAAACCGCGAGAAAATCACACGGAGGTAAAGCTCCGAGGAAGCAACTCGCCACCAAGGTTCGTTCTTTTAGTTTTTGAATTTGTTAAACTTGAGAATCTAGGGTTTCGAATTTGCCTGTAATTGATTGTGTATTCCGTAACGTAGGCGGCGAGGAAATCTGCGCCGACCAGCGGTGGAGTCAAGAAGCCTCACCGTTACCGTCCTGGAACCGTCGCTCTTCGGTAACAAGCTTTCACGATTTCTTCTTCTTCCATCTTAAATAACAATCTTTGTTTTCAATGCTCTGAAATCGATGGTTTTGGTTTGTGAATAAAACAGTGAGATTCGTAAGTACCAGAAGAGCACAGAGTTGTTGATCCGTAAGCTTCCCTTTCAGCGTCTTGTTCGTGAAATCGCCCAAGATTTCAAGGTACGTCACATAGATCAAAAACCCTAGAATTATTATGTATTCGTGATCCTATTACAAGTTGTTTAATTGGGTTGGTTTTGGTGTTGTGATATGTGTGTAGACGGATCTGAGATTCCAGAGCCATGCTGTGTTAGCACTTCAAGAAGCTGCGGAGGCGTATCTGGTGGGTTTGTTTGAAGACACTAATCTTTGTGCCATTCACGCCAAGAGGGTTACGATTATGCCTAAAGACGTTCAGCTCGCAAGAAGGATTCGTGGGGAGCGTGCTTAAGAGATTTGTTCTATGATGATCTATATCTAGGGTTTTCTTATTGTTCTTCGTAGTATTTTTGGATTTTATTCTATCTTTCGTTTCGTTTTGATTTGGTGTTTGTCTTCTGCTGCTGCTTTGAACCAAGATACAATGATCTTTTAAGAGCTTTTTCTTAGATATTATGAATTGGTTATTGGATGATATGATATTCGTACTGTTTGCTTCTCTAGATTGGATGATATGATATCATTGTTCTTGGAGATGTGTTCTTCATATTGCAAAGAATAATTATAAATCCACTTATGTTGCTTCTCTCTTTCGACAAGAAGTTTGTTTAGCCGTTTAGGGATTTAAGATTTCATGTTTTGAATATTTACAAATTATTATTTATTGTTTAGTTCAAAATAGAGGAAAAGTATCGATTCGAAAATTTAATTTGAGTTATTGGGTATTACGTTTGGGCTTTTTGAATTTTAGTTGTTGGGCTCCGTACTTTCTTTTTCTGTGTGAAAGCAATATATTTTATTTAAACAGAGTAATTTACAATGTTTAATTATAAACTACAAGTTTCCTTAATTTTCGTGGTAATTCATTGTTTGTGAATATAATATACTCCTTCTGTATCATAGATGATTTTTTAGAATTTTCACCAAGATTAAGAAAAAAATAATAAATATTGTATTATTATTATTAATCAATTACTTTTTTATATTCCTTTTAATACTCATTTACTTATATTTTTTTTACACTTGTCATTCAACTGCATGTCTATATTCAATTATTTTATTATATAAAGTTTGATGTCAAAGTTACTTATTAGCAAGATCATGACATGTGTTAATCGTATCATTCAAAGACACATGTCAATTCAAAATTTATTAAAATTTTAAAAAATAAAATGTAAAAATTCAAAACCTATCATAAAAATGTTTTAATTTTATCATTCAGATGTTGACACATGTCATTTCTTAACTTATTAAAATTTTAAAAAATAAAAATGTAAAAATTCAAAATCTACCATAAAAAGGTTTTATATAAATGTAAAATAGAGAAAAACCTATTTTTATTTAAAATCTTTTAAATAAAAAAACCTTTGTTAACTTCCAAATGTAAAACAAAAGTTTTGTTTTTAACAGTTTTAAAAATATTAACAGCTTTAAAATTTAGAAAGATCATTATTAGGAAATTATAGTATTGTTTACTTATTTTTGTTTAAGTTGCTAACTTTACAAGAAAAAAGATTACTTTTTGTATAAGATAAAAAAAAAATTGTGAAAATTATACAATTAATTACTGTTTCTAAAAAAATATAAATACTCACCTTTATATAAAGAAAAAGATTGTTGAAGTAAAAAAAAAAAATAGATCGTCTCATATTTTTTCACCAATCAAATAATTTATTCAAAAAGATGTTATTGTAATATATAAGATAAGATTATGTAATTTTAACATATGTGTTTTTGTATCTACAAA
>NC_025693.1:30407386-30421340 GCF_000633955.1 Camelina sativa
GTGGATTTTAAAGTAGATTTTTAAATCATCAGTTCAATAACAAGGGATTTTAAAATAGATTTTTAAATCATCAGTTCAATAACAGTGAATTTTAATAGAATTTTTAAAATCCATGATTGAATAACATAGAATTTGTAAATTTCACACAAATCAATTAAAATGTCAAGTTGAATACACCCCCTTTATTTGATAAAACGATTTGCTTCTCTACGTTTCCACATCTTGTACTTGGGTTTAACTATAATGGGCCTAACTCATATGGACCAGAATCAATTTGGGCTGCAGCTCAACAACAAGAAACCAAACAACAAAAACAGACAGATTAACTAGCTAATTACACACAAAAAAAGAGACCAATAAGAATCGATGACACGGATTACCACGTAAGCTTAATCTGATCCTTAATAAAATCTGGACCGTCGAACATGTCATTAATCACACGTCTATCATCAAACTAGTCCTTCCTTCCTTAATCTCCCAAAATTAACCGACCTAATCTCACCTTCCCTCACTATATAAACTAGTCCTTCCTTCATTAATCTCCTCAACCCAAAGTTAAAAACACAATTCAGAGACATTATCGTTCTCAAATCTTTTTTGTTGAAGAAGGAAGCTCATCATGGCTCGTACGAAGCAAACCGCGAGAAAATCACACGGAGGTAAAGCTCCGAGGAAGCAACTCGCCACCAAGGTTCGTTCTTTTAGTTTTTGAATTTGTTAAACTTGAGAATCTAGGGTTTCGAATTTGCCTGTAATTGATTGTGTATTCCGTAACGTAGGCGGCGAGGAAATCTGCGCCGACCAGCGGTGGAGTCAAGAAGCCTCACCGTTACCGTCCTGGAACCGTCGCTCTTCGGTAACAAGCTTTCACGATTTCTTCTTCTTCCATCTTAAATAACAATCTTTGTTTTCAATGCTCTGAAATCGATGGTTTTGGTTTGTGAATAAAACAGTGAGATTCGTAAGTACCAGAAGAGCACAGAGTTGTTGATCCGTAAGCTTCCCTTTCAGCGTCTTGTTCGTGAAATCGCCCAANTGTAAAATAGAGAAAAACCTATTTTTATTTAAAATCTTTTAAATAAAAAAACCTTTGTTAACTTCCAAATGTAAAACAAAAGTTTTGTTTTTAACAGTTTTAAAAATANCACATAGATCAAAAACCCTAGAATTATTATGTATTCGTGATCCTATTACAAGTTGTTTAATTGGGTTGGTTTTGGTGTTGTGATATGTGTGTAGACGGATCTGAGATTCCAGAGCCATGCTGTGTTAGCACTTCAAGAAGCTGCGGAGGCGTATCTGGTGGGTTTGTTTGAAGACACTAATCTTTGTGCCATTCACGCCAAGAGGGTTACGATTATGCCTAAAGACGTTCAGCTCGCAAGAAGGATTCGTGGGGAGCGTGCTTAAGAGATTTGTTCTATGATGATCTATATCTAGGGTTTTCTTATTGTTCTTCGTAGTATTTTTGGATTTTATTCTATCTTTCGTTTCGTTTTGATTTGGTGTTTGTCTTCTGCTGCTGCTTTGAACCAAGATACAATGATCTTTTAAGAGCTTTTTCTTAGATATTATGAATTGGTTATTGGATGATATGATATTCGTACTGTTTGCTTCTCTAGATTGGATGATATGATATCATTGTTCTTGGAGATGTGTTCTTCATATTGCAAAGAATAATTATAAATCCACTTATGTTGCTTCTCTCTTTCGACAAGAAGTTTGTTTAGCCGTTTAGGGATTTAAGATTTCATGTTTTGAATATTTACAAATTATTATTTATTGTTTAGTTCAAAATAGAGGAAAAGTATCGATTCGAAAATTTAATTTGAGTTATTGGGTATTACGTTTGGGCTTTTTGAATTTTAGTTGTTGGGCTCCGTACTTTCTTTTTCTGTGTGAAAGCAATATATTTTATTTAAACAGAGTAATTTACAATGTTTAATTATAAACTACAAGTTTCCTTAATTTTCGTGGTAATTCATTGTTTGTGAATATAATATACTCCTTCTGTATCATAGATGATTTTTTAGAATTTTCACCAAGATTAAGAAAAAAATAATAAATATTGTATTATTATTATTAATCAATTACTTTTTTATATTCCTTTTAATACTCATTTACTTATATTTTTTTTACACTTGTCATTCAACTGCATGTCTATATTCAATTATTTTATTATATAAAGTTTGATGTCAAAGTTACTTATTAGCAAGATCATGACATGTGTTAATCGTATCATTCAAAGACACATGTCAATTCAAAATTTATTAAAATTTTAAAAAATAAAATGTAAAAATTCAAAACCTATCATAAAAATGTTTTAATTTTATCATTCAGATGTTGACACATGTCATTTCTTAACTTATTAAAATTTTAAAAAATAAAAATGTAAAAATTCAAAATCTACCATAAAAAGGTTTTATATAAATGTAAAATAGAGAAAAACCTATTTTTATTTAAAATCTTTTAAATAAAAAAACCTTTGTTAACTTCCAAATGTAAAACAAAAGTTTTGTTTTTAACAGTTTTAAAAATATTAACAGCTTTAAAATTTAGAAAGATCATTATTAGGAAATTATAGTATTGTTTACTTATTTTTGTTTAAGTTGCTAACTTTACAAGAAAAAAGATTACTTTTTGTATAAGATAAAAAAAAAATTGTGAAAATTATACAATTAATTACTGTTTCTAAAAAAATATAAATACTCACCTTTATATAAAGAAAAAGATTGTTGAAGTAAAAAAAAAAAATAGATCGTCTCATATTTTTTCACCAATCAAATAATTTATTCAAAAAGATGTTATTGTAATATATAAGATAAGATTATGTAATTTTAACATATGTGTTTTTGTATCTACAAANTCTAGGGTTTTCTTATTGTTCTTCGTAGTATTTTTGGATTTTATTCTATCTTTCGTTTCGTTTTGATTTGGTGTTTGTCTTCTGCTGCTGCTTTGAACCAAGATACAATGATCTTTTAAGAGCTTTTTCTTAGATATTATGAATTGGTTATTGGATGATATGATATTCGTACTGTTTGCTTCTCTAGATTGGATGATATGATATCATTGTTCTTGGAGATGTGTTCTTCATATTGCAAAGAATAATTATAAATCCACTTATGTTGCTTCTCTCTTTCGACAAGAAGTTTGTTTAGCCGTTTAGGGATTTAAGATTTCATGTTTTGAATATTTACAAATTATTATTTATTGTTTAGTTCAAAATAGAGGAAAAGTATCGATTCGAAAATTTAATTTGAGTTATTGGGTATTACGTTTGGGCTTTTTGAATTTTAGTTGTTGGGCTCCGTACTTTCTTTTTCTGTGTGAAAGCAATATATTTTATTTAAACAGAGTAATTTACAATGTTTAATTATAAACTACAAGTTTCCTTAATTTTCGTGGTAATTCATTGTTTGTGAATATAATATACTCCTTCTGTATCATAGATGATTTTTTAGAATTTTCACCAAGATTAAGAAAAAAATAATAAATATTGTATTATTATTATTAATCAATTACTTTTTTATATTCCTTTTAATACTCATTTACTTATATTTTTTTTACACTTGTCATTCAACTGCATGTCTATATTCAATTATTTTATTATATAAAGTTTGATGTCAAAGTTACTTATTAGCAAGATCATGACATGTGTTAATCGTATCATTCAAAGACACATGTCAATTCAAAATTTATTAAAATTTTAAAAAATAAAATGTAAAAATTCAAAACCTATCATAAAAATGTTTTAATTTTATCATTCAGATGTTGACACATGTCATTTCTTAACTTATTAAAATTTTAAAAAATAAAAATGTAAAAATTCAAAATCTACCATAAAAAGGTTTTATATAAATGTAAAATAGAGAAAAACCTATTTTTATTTAAAATCTTTTAAATAAAAAAACCTTTGTTAACTTCCAAATGTAAAACAAAAGTTTTGTTTTTAACAGTTTTAAAAATATTAACAGCTTTAAAATTTAGAAAGATCATTATTAGGAAATTATAGTATTGTTTACTTATTTTTGTTTAAGTTGCTAACTTTACAAGAAAAAAGATTACTTTTTGTATAAGATAAAAAAAAAATTGTGAAAATTATACAATTAATTACTGTTTCTAAAAAAATATAAATACTCACCTTTATATAAAGAAAAAGATTGTTGAAGTAAAAAAAAAAAATAGATCGTCTCATATTTTTTCACCAATCAAATAATTTATTCAAAAAGATGTTATTGTAATATATAAGATAAGATTATGTAATTTTAACATATGTGTTTTTGTATCTACAAAAAAGGCTAAAGTGAAGAGACATGTAATAGGTTATTTAATGTGTTCATAAAGACAATTTTTTGGTAGTAGTATAGACTAAAGAGTATATTTTAACAGTAAAACATATTTGTGTGTACAAATACACTTTTAGTGGTAATGTAGATAGTAGATTTGTAAATGAATATACAATAGTGTATTGTAGCAAAAAAAAAATAACTATTTTCTATAACTAAAAATTTATTTCTTTACTTTTATACATTGTTTTTTCTTACGGAAAGAATAAATTTAACAGTTTTAAAATTTAGAAAGATCATTATAAGGAAATTATAGTATTGTTTACTTGTTTTTGTTTAAGTTGCTAACTTTACAAGAAAAATGATTACTTTTTGTATAAGATAAAAAAAAATTGTAAAAATTATACAATTTATTACTGTTTCTAAAACAATATAAATACTCACCTTTATATAAAGAAAAAGATTGTTGAAGTAAAAAAAAATAGATCGTCTCATATTTTTCACCAATTAAATAATTTATTCAAAAAGACTTTTATTGTAATATATAAGATAATATTATGTAAGATTAACATACATGTTTTTGTATCTACAAAAAAAAACTAAAATGAAGAGACATATAATAGGTTATTTAATGTATTCATAAAGACAATTTTTTGGTATTAGTATAGACTAAAGAGTATATTTTAACAGTAAAATATATTTGTGTGTACAAATACACTTTTAATGATAATGTAGATAGTAGATTTGTAAATGAATATACATTAGTGTATTATAGCAAAAAAAAAAACTATTTTCTATAACTAAAAATTTATTTCTTTACTTTTATACACTGTTTTTTCTTACGAAAAGAAGTAAATAGATACACTTTTAGTTAAAGAAAATAGTTGTAGATGTGTTCAAAGTCAAAATAAAATAAAATTTATTCTTTCTTAAGTAAAAACAATGTATAAAAATAAAGAGATAAACTTTTAGTTATAGAAAATATTTTTTTTTTTTGCTATAATACATTACCACTAAAAGTGTATTTGTACACACAATAATGTTTTACTGTTAAAATACTCTTTGGTCTTTACTAATACCAACAAACTATCTTTATGAACACTTTAAATAACTTATTATATGTCTCTTCACTTTAATTTTTTTATAGTTACAAAAACACATACGTTAATATTACATACCCCTATCTTATATATTACAATAGCAGTCTTTTTGAATAAATTATTTGATTGGTGAAAAAAATATGAGACGATCTATTTTTTTTATTTTTTTTATTTCAACCATCTTTTTCTTTATGTAAAGGTGAGTATTTCCATTTTTTTGGAAATAGTAATTAATTGTATATTTTCCAATCATTTTTTATCTTATATAAAAAGTAATCATTTTTCTTGTAAAATTAGCAACTTTAAATTAAAATAAATAAACTATATTATAATTTTGAATTTTATGATATATATATATATATAATTTCCTATAATGACATTTTTAAAATTTTAAAGCTGTTTAAATTTTCTAATTTTGTTCTAATTGCTTTTTATTTTTAAAACTGTTAATAGTTATGTTTTACATTTAGAAGTTTACAAAGGTTTTTTTTTTCTATTTTACTTTTATATAAAACCTTTTTATGGTAGGTTTTGAGTTTTTACATTTTTATTTTTAATTTTTTTTATAAATTTAGAATTGACATATGTCAACATCTGAATGATACAATTGACACGTGTCACGATCTTGTTAATGAGTAATTTTGTCATTAAAGTTTATATAATAAGATAGAGAGTATTTATTTAAAACAAAAGAATTTAATTAAAGTAAGTCATTAGATAGATGTAAGTAGAGAATCTAAACCAAAATCAAAACTAATCCCCGTTGGAAAACAGATTTATTCATGTCATTTAAAGTGTATGTAATAACGAACTATGATTAAAATCAGAATGAAAAGATCTATACTTTTTGGTTATCCAACTTCATCATGATGATTCTTTTAACAATTGGACCATCAGAATTCCTCCCCTTATTTTACATTTTGGTTTCTACCAATTTTTTTTTTTCTTTCCCCATCCTAAGATTTTTTTTTTTTTTTAAATATTTATTTTACTTATGTTACTAATAAGAATGGAACAAAATACTTTTGGATCTTAGGTCCATCACTTCTTGTTTTGTCTATTTGGGTGGTTGTTTTCCTCTCGTACACAACAACAATGAAAATTGGTATAAGAAAAACTTAGTGGATCCGATATGAATTTTACTAGAAATGTAAGTGGTGGCATGTTTTGCGATTGGGTGTAAATGGCGTAGATATAGTTAACACAATAGCAAGAGTGTGACACAAGTGGAAGACGTGCAAGACAGTAAGAATTTTAGTTGGATCATATGACGTAACTCGCTACGTAGTTTTTTTTTGTCTTTTAGAATCTGTTGCCTCTTTAGTTCTGGTCTCGCAAATCTCTTTACACACGACGTTCCTTTTTTGGATTTTCCAACTTATTTAATCCTCTACATTCTTGTTTATCTTTTTTGTTATTCCCACACATATCCGCAAAGAATAAGTCTAGCATCGTTCTCTTTGCCCACGTCCTCGTAATTCCCTTTTATTCTTAGCGTAATTAACAACTTAAATTAGGTATTTCGTATCCCTTTTAAACCATTAAACTTTCTCACGTAGCTATAAAGTATCCTATATAACATGAAAACTTCACCGACTCAAAATAATACCAAAGTATCTGATTCCTTTTTTTGTAATTGCATCATTATAATAACATACAATTCCAAGAAATAAATATATAATAAGGTCTTAAATCTTAATTAAATAATAGTCATAAAAATAAAAAATAAAATCACCCAATTTTGTGGGTTTAATAAAAAATCACACATATAGTAGGGAATGACCAATGTTGATGATAGGGTCACGTTCACTCTAAACGTACCCAAACACCTTCACTTGGTATATCTTGGTTCACCACGAAAACCATGTAATAACCGGGCGGTGCAAGATTCACAGAGCTCGGAGTCCTGACCCTAACTTCATAAGTACTGCTGAAACCAATCCTAGAAAACAAGACATGATCAAGAACCAAAAGCCTCTGATTCATCGAGAAGGAATGTGTATTAAACGAAGGATACACCATATTGACTTTAACCGGAGTCTTCACTCTTCCCTGTACAGTAAACCTCAGCCTCAAGATTTGACCGTAATTGATCGTTGTCTGTGGCATAGGATCCATGATCACCGGACGAAGACTCGAGTACTTAGATTCCAAATACGACGGCGAAAAAGCCTCTAAACTCAGCTCCGTCGGGAAAAGCACACCGGTGAAATTGTAATACGCGTGAGGGTTGCTCCCTCCGACGATAACTCTCCCGTCACGAAGCAACGTCGCGGTTGAATGGTACATCCGAGGGATAGCGTTTGGGTTCTGAGGTTCGAATCTTGAACCGACCGGTCTATCGGGATGATAAATATCAGGATTAAAAACCGGTTCACGACCAAGCTCCCAAGCAGCTGTCCCTGAAGAACCACCGTTAATTAACAGAACATGTCCGTCAGGTAAAAGCGTCATGTCTCCCATAACTCTAGCTCTCGGCATCTTCTCAACAGCCCATTGAGGATTCGGGTCGTTGATATTGATTCTCGCACACGTGTCAAGAGCTTTAATAAAAGTCTTGCTATTAAAAGCGAGGAGGTAAGAACCTTTCGGTGCACCTCCGCACACTAGAACCTCTAACACAAGGTTCTTGATCGGCAAGAGAACGGCTGAGCCAGTGCTAGGGTAGCTTCTCGGATCGCCTCCAGGGATCTCCGGATAAGTTTTGACGACAGTGTTTGTGGCGTAGTTGAGCAATATAGCTCTGTTGTTTGCGAATATGAACAAGTTACCATCGGTGTTGAGGAACACGTAAGGGTAAAGATTGTTTTCTTGTCCAGGATCAGTGGTTTGGGTCAAGAACGGTAAGGCGTAGAGATTTGGAGCGTTTGTTTTTGGGAAAAACTCGTAGTTGAACTGATCTCGACCTCCGATTATGATCTGACGACCGTCGGGGAGAACATGGTTCGAAGCATACCATCTGGCTGTAGCTAGTCCGTTATCTACTTCTGTCCAGTCGCAAGAATCGTCGTCGCAAGGGGCGAATAGTCTAGTTTTACGTTCTCCGTCTCTACTTCCTCCGGTTTGGAGGAGAGTGCCGTCGGGTGTGACTCCTCCTGAGGAGCACCAAGTGTTGGATTGGACGGTTAAGGGACGGATACTGTTCAAGGCGACGTTGTATTCTATCGAGTGCGCGGTGCAGTCGGTTTTGGAGACGGCATCGTTCGGGCTTTGTCGGCAGGCTCCGTGAGGGAGAGAGATGTTGGAAGGACCAAAGTTGGTTCGGTCGTACATTATGACACGGTCGTTGTGGAGGAGCTGAGAGTGCATTGCTGAGATTCCGACGTTCGGTAAGAGAAGCTTCCATGTTCCTCCGGCTCCGGATGTCAAGTGGCACGAGAGGAAGAAGAAGAAAGCCAAGTATCGGAGATAATTAACGTCGGTGAAGATTCGGGTTGTAGCTTTTGCAGCCATATTTGTTTCTTCTGTTGGTTGTATTGAGTTATGTCACGGGTTGTTTTTTTCTTTTTTCTTTTAATTTGTGTGGTACATGTATAATTGTCCATGAGCTCTGTACTTAATATATATAGATTTGGAGGAAAAAATTCAAATATTAATGTAAAGATAACTTAATAAAGTATGGGAGAAACTAGAAACTGTACAATTATATTCTTAGATTATCATGCCACGTTTGACAAAAAAAAAAAAGATTATCATGCCACATTCCCTGTTTTTAGCTTATAGTCTTAGTCTATAATGGAAATTGCAATAAGTTTACTTAAATAAAAAATTACCTATTTTATAATATGAACATAACAATAAGTAAATAAACCTTTTTCGGTTTTAACAAGTCACACACGTATTTAATTTAAATTGTGTCAAAGCCTCAATGGTGATATTTTGTCATGTTTACTTAAATAAAATTACTATTTTATTATACTAATAACAACACAAAAATAAGTAAACAAACCTTTTTCGATTTTAACAAGTCACATACAAACCTTTTTCGATTTTAATATTTTGCCATATTTAATTTGTTTCAAAACTTCAACGGTGATATTTTGCCATATTTGATTCATTACTTTGTGTTTTTAATAATTTTCAATATTTCAATACTTGAAAGTTATTTAATTGAAAGTTGACTAACATTAAAAAGCTGCGAAAAATTTTCCACCGCTCAAACTTACACCTAGGTCACATCTTACCATTTTGTAACTAAACAAAACCGCGTGTGATGAAATAAAACTGAATTCACTGAAATTAAAGCATAATGATAGTAATATTCTGCCTCTTACTGCCAATTTAATTTGAAAGTCTTTTACTAGTTTGCATCGAAATTTCAAAAAATTAGCGTCGAATTTATTAAACCTTTTTAAAATTCTTAAGACATGTAAATGTAAAATTGGAATAGTTGGGTCGGCAGGATTGGGTTATCCCCAACGTTATAAAAAGGTTTCTTCTCTGATTTAAATTCCATGCAACATTTGTATAAATATATATGAAGCCATATAAAGATTCCACATCAAATATATTAACTGCGAAAGTAATATTTTATTTAGATGATTGTAGTATATGTATATTCACATCCATCAGTCTTTTAGTTTGTCTACCCGATTATGCAAATAGTTAAGACTTAAGAGCCTTTTAGTAAACAGTGATCTCAACTCAAGTAAAACAAATACGGTTGTAATTAATACTTCTATTTCTTTCGGTTGGCTCAATGCCATTTTGAGATACAATTAATTACAATTATCAAGACGTGGTACCAACCTGAAATGAACTAATATTATATGTTAATTGTCGTCGAAGGAATAATTTCTATGATTGATTATTAACATTATACGTGAGGGGTTGCATTTATAATGCTATGTCAACACCAAACATTCCAATGACTAACATAACATAAGTACTAAATTACTAATTAAGCAATCCAGTCAGTGTTCCCCAGGTGTAATTTCTTTGATATATTTGAACGTTTTAATTCCACCGTCGTCACTAAACACAATTCAGTGAATCTTTAATATACAAAGTTTCTATACACAGATAACAAAATACGAAACAAAGAAATGCGTTGGGCGTGTTAAAAAGTGGACCTTTTGTGCAACTATAAAACCCGTGTTTATAATTAAAATCTGATATGGAAAGAAGATTTTTATTCTGTCACGTTGGTCCAACTGTCCCTTCCAGATAAATATTCAAAGCTGCAAAGAAGAGTTTTATAATGATCAAAGATCGCCAAAATGTATCTCGGAATAAATCGTCGACAAAAGAAAAAAATTTAAAATAGTTTTCAACTCATTTGACTATTTATGTCCAAGAGCCGTTTAAATATGTGTCATTTTTTTTTTTCATATTACAAACTGTAAAGATATTAAGAATCTCTCCACTGATATTACAGTTGATGTTTGCGCGTACGTGTGCATATGTATCGAAGCGTATTGATAACGTAACAGGTTACATGTCACAGGACTCATAGCTTTATATTCTTTTTATGAGCATTCGAAAATCACTTTTTCTTCTATAAACAAATTAAATGGTTCTTTATTCAGTTTTAAATTGGTAAATATTACTTAATTTAATAATGCTTTCATTTTCCTAAGAACAAATTTTTTTAATGTTGACAAATGACGATCGTGATTGAGAGTTGGAGGAAGAATTAAGATCAAATGATGACAAAAAAAAGGTCAGACGACCAAACAAAATAGATAATGTAGATACCATATAGAGTAATTAAAAATGAAATTTAGGTATCATAGTAATTAATTAGAGAAAGCCAAATGTAGATAAACATTTCAAATAAGAAAGTTCACGAAACAGACAATTATCTTTAAGATACATACTAAGTTTGTTGTCAAACTTACAATAAGTGATTACAAGAGTGATTTAGGCAGAGAGATGAGGAGAGAATGCGCGAAAGGTATGAAACAAAAAGAATAGTAAAGATTTGGCAATTCTGTCACATTCATAATTCAAAAGCCGCCCACATTTTTTTGGTTTTCTCCTTTTCTTGTACTCTAATGGATATGAGCTGTAATATATATGATGCATAAATGTAGGTATACACTATATTATGTATAATGGTTTATATTTTCATATACAAAATAATTTCTGTTATCGTATAATGTATTGATAATTTAGCCATATGTGTTGTGAATCTGTCCAAATAGTATCTTTTAGGGGATGCAATCGTTTTATGGCTTAACATATTATATAGAAATTAAAAAAAAAAAAAACATATTATATAGCAAAGAAATCCACGAAAGATTTATAAATTAAGAAGGCAGACAGGAGGATTATATTACAGTGATTGATTGACCCACCGTTGACAATTACATTTTTCATTCATGAAAACTATGAATTCAAGCCTCGTACATATGTTGACTCTCAATTTTCATTGCTATCTATAGTTTTCTTATTATTATTGTAGACGTAATAACACAGTTTTGTTAAACGAATGTCGATATTACGAAATATAATGATTGAACGTAACAGTTCCCATGTATCAACCAATTTTCACCATTTGCATTATTAAGGTTGAAGAGGTTGGAAAAAACTATTCAGCCGTTCAACTCAAAAAGTTGAAAAAATAAATTAATCCTACAGCAAAAATCTTCAACTTATTCAACCACTATTTTGGAGATGAATGAATTGAATATTATTCAACCCAATTTTGTTCAACCCATTTTTCAATTTTGTGCATCTATTTGCAGCATGAGTCTTACTCCCTCCGTTTCAAAATATAGGATGTTTTAACTAAAGCACGTAGATTAAAAAGTTTTTACTTTTAACAAGTTCAACCAATTAAAAACAATACTGCATAATATAAAATACTAAACTAATCTAAAAGTTGCATAGAAACTTGAAAACATCATATATTATGAAGAAAAAAAAACTTCTCTAAAACATCTTATATTTTGAAACGAAGGGAGTATTATTTATTTAAAACTAGTTTTTGTTTTCATCACAAACGACAAAAAATACCATCTATTCTTAACGTTACCATTTATTGGGCTTCTCATCTTAGCCCAACAAAGCCGTTTAGTAGTATTAATAGCATTGCCAAAATGCCCAAAACAAAGATAACCAGTTTGTTGTATGTTTTAACAGCGGTTAGTTAATATAGTTTTACTCCCGTAAAAAAATTGATCTCTCTCTCTCCTACAACAATAATTTTGTGAAGAGATCTCATCATCGGAGCCACAACACAATCATCATCATCATCATCTATCATCAAAACGAAGAAGAGCCATGGCTTCAGGTTTCAGTGGCGATGAAACAGCTCCTTTCTTCGGATTCCTCGGCGCCGCCGCAGCTCTCGTTTTCTCCTGTAAAACCAATCAGATCCCTCTCTTTTGTCAATTTCTCCCCAATTGAATGGTTTTGATTTCGATCCGATCCGATCCGATTTGATGTTGTTTCAGGTATGGGAGCAGCGTACGGGACGGCAAAGAGCGGAGTCGGAGTTGCGTCGATGGGAGTGATGAGACCTGAACTTGTTATGAAATCGATTGTTCCTGTGGTTATGGCTGGTGTGTTAGGTATTTATGGTTTGATCATAGCCGTCATCATCAGTACTGGGATTAACCCTAAGGCTAAGTCTTATTACCTTTTCGATGGCTATGCTCATCTCTCTTCTGGTCTTGCTTGTGGTCTTGCTGGTTTATCCGCTGGTATGGCTATTGGTATTGTTGGCGATGCTGGTGTTAGGTAACTACAACAGATCTCTTCTTCATTGATCTTAAAAACTGTTCGATTTCAGCAATTGATGTGTTTAGAAGTTTCTTAGATTAGCCTTAGGCATTGTTTGCTTTTGGTGTTTGTTGGTTTCTTAGTGATCAATGGTTTACATTAGCTAGGAATTGTACTTCTTTGATGAAACTTAATTTGTAAGAAAGCTCTTATAGACTAATAACAGAGACTTAGTGAAAAAAGGAAACATATTTTGACTATTTTCTTAGTGAAAAGCTTTTGGCTCTAGCAGAGTTAAAAGAGTTGTAGTTAGAGTTCCTTCTTTGATTGTAATCCTGATTCAAAGATTAGAAATACCGTTTTGTTTACTTGATTCTTATCAAAACTCATCCCAGAGAAAGTTTTTTTATTGATCTGCTGATTCAGCTCTCATTTAGTTGTTTGACATTAGATGTGATGTTGGTTCAGAACTGCCTGGAATTGAATCTTTGAAGCATTACCGTAGATGAATAATAGTATCAATAGTCTGCAGAACACAGGCGCTGCTGCACCTGATGCTTCATTAGTTCAGGAATCTGTTTTGTTTAATCTCATGCATGTTATATTTTGCAGAGCGAATGCGCAACAGCCAAAGCTCTTTGTGGGAATGATTCTGATTCTCATCTTTGCGGAAGCGCTTGCACTGTATGGTCTCATTGTCGGTATCATCCTCTCATCTCGAGCTGGTCAGTCTAGAGCTGAGTGAAAGCAGCGGAGACTTATTATTATTATCATCATCTCTGATATGATAAGTTTTATGTAATGTTTCGCTTCTCCTTTTTGTGTGCATCTGAGTTCGGTTATATTATTGGAAACAAACTTGTGTGAAATCAGTTGACGTTGTACCAAAATCATTCA
>NC_025693.1:30422798-30479697 GCF_000633955.1 Camelina sativa
GGAATCTGTTTTGTTTAATCTCATGCATGTTATATTTTGCAGAGCGAATGCGCAACAGCCAAAGCTCTTTGTGGGAATGATTCTGATTCTCATCTTTGCGGAAGCGCTTGCACTGTATGGTCTCATTGTCGGTATCATCCTCTCATCTCGAGCTGGTCAGTCTAGAGCTGAGTGAAAGCAGCGGAGACTTATTATTATTATCATCATCTCTGATATGATAAGTTTTATGTAATGTTTCGCTTCTCCTTTTTGTGTGCATCTGAGTTCGGTTATATTATTGGAAACAAACTTGTGTGAAATCAGTTGACGTTGTACCAAAATCATTCAATTTTTTCATTTGCATCATAAAGTAATTGACGATATTTACGTACACAATGTGTTAGTTTCCCTCGGAATGAAAACTAATCCGCAATGATTATAGTAGCCAATAACTCTAATAATCAGTATATGTTGTTCAGAGTGTGAGATTTATAAACTCTGTTACATGAACTAAGTAGAATATTCGATTTTATTTTCAATAAATGAACACAGCATTGAAGGAATGACCGTTTTCACAGTAAATACAACTATCGTACCATTCGCGCTTCATACAAGAAAATAATGATGGTGGTTAAAATAATGGCAGTGGTGGGTTCAAGAGAACATGCCAACAACACAAGCACAGTCAAATAATAGCCATGACTCGTTATAAAGACAGCAGCAGGCAAAGAGAGAGGGCGATATGACACATTTAACAATCCGATGAGTCGTTGTCCACACAGCAACAACATTCATTAAACTCTCTCACACAAACTTACAACTCCCTCTGCATTTATTCTCCTTCCCTTCTTGATTACACCAGTCCCTTCTTCACGGCTACCATTCTTGATTTAATTATCTTCATGAACAACGTATTTTCGAAAATTTCATGGAAAATTAAATGTTGTCTCTATGGGCTTTGATTTAATACATAAAGTTTTTTTTTCTTTTTCTTTTGACAAAGGTTTATACTACTTAAAAGTTTATTCCTTAGGGTTTTATAAAGGAATCCAAAGACTATATAACAAGGCGGAGTTATCCATTGATATATACACCTACCAAACATTAGAAATTAAATAATTGAAAGAGAAGCAATAATAGTATATGAGTAAAAAAAGCCAAGAAAAAACAAGTACACAGGCTATGAACAGTGTAAAATCCGACGTGGCTTGGTTTCAGACAATTTAGGCTCTCTGCTTAAAAAGCTTTTCGTCCTCTGACGGCTTAACTTCACTATTCCCAAACACAAACACAAACACAAGAATCCAAGCAACGGCTACTTTCATCTCCCTAGGGAGAGACAACCACGTGTCACACACCCACTTGTCCAAACGTATTTGGCGGGAACTAAACAGAACCGAAGACAATGTTGAGACTTGAGAAGGAGAGAACCCCACATCTACTCTTAACCCACTGACCAATTCACGGAAAGCTGTCTGAAGAATACACGCAATGCTTACCAAACGGCGCCGTAGGGTCATACTATATCTTTTTTTTGGGGCAAAATTATACTATATCTTATTACTAATTTTGTATTGTTATAATTTTCAGGAACATGATATTTTTATTGAACGAGAATTCCGGGAAAAAACTGTTCGATAGTAACACAAGAGATGACACATTGAAGTATTGAACTGATTCGTCGTGGAAAATTCAATAGATTTGACGACTTGAAATCAGATTGTGGTACCCGTGACAAGTACAACACAAGAAAAGTCACGGAACAATAAAAGTCAACAATAAAAAGAAAATGAATTATCCACAAAGGAAAAAAAGAAAAAGAAATAGAATGATTAGAAAAATAAAGCGACATCAAGATGCGGCGTTGGCGGCTGGAGAAGTAGGTGAAGTAGGATCGGCGGACAAGGAAATCGCCGGACCGACTCTACACCCTTCAAGCATGAACACAACATCAGCCATTGATGGACGATCAACGACGTCTCCTCCGGTACACAACAACCCAACTTTGATCCCTAACAAGAACTCTTCCCACTCCGAACTTTCCGGGTCAAGCTCCAACAAACCCGGTTCCAGCAACTCAACGATCTGACCCTTTTGTAACTGTCTCTTCACCCATTTCACTATATCTTCATCCTCCGTGAACATCACTGCTTTTTTCCCCGTCAAGATCTCTAACAACACGATCCCAAAGCTGTACACGTCGCTCTCTTTACTTGCTTCCCCCGTTAATGATGCTTCGGGTGCAATGTAGCCTAAAGACCCGACCGGAGTGGATGAAGTTGACGGTTCTTCAGCGGGAGTCAGTGCAGTCAATCTATCTAACCCAAACTCTGACAAATGAGCTTCGAAATCTGCATCGAAGAGGACGTTTTGCGGTTTAAGATCGCCGTGAATGATTGATAAAGAATGCAAGAAGGAGAGTCCTCTAGCGATTCCAAGAGCGATGAGATGACGCATTGGCCAGTTCAAGACGTGTCCGTCTTGGTGTGATGCTTCTTGCAAAAGCGTGGAGAGGTTTCCGTTGGGCATGTAGTCGTAAACTAGAAGTCTTAGATCAGGCGGTCCGCAATAATATCCTCTCAAGACAGTGATGTTCTTGTGCTTCACTCTACCTAAAGCCTCTGCTTGGTTACGGAACGTTGCGTCGGTTATCGAAGCACCGTCCATGAGTCTCCGAACCGATAGAACCATCCCGTCTCTAAACGTTGCCTTGAAAATTAACCCGTACCTTCCTCGACTCAATACGTTTTCTTCGTCGAATTGTCTCGTGGCTTCTAAAGTTTCAGCTAATGTGATCTTGTTGTTGAACATCACAAGTTTAGGTCCACCATTGTTGTCTTCTCCTCTTGTCCCACCAGAACTAGCCTTGGATGTACGTGATGGAGTCCCTTTCTTGTCCCGAGTCAAACCCAATCTTAGTTTGTTCCGCCATTTCCATAAACTGAACACATAACCACAACAACAGAGTAACAACAACAAAGCTCCAGCCACTGCTAGCGTCACCAGTAAGATTAGCTTTCTCCTTCTTCGTCTCCTAACGTTTGGACATTCTATACCGAGCGGTTTACCGCAAAGTCTCGGGTTATTAACAAAGCCGGACGGATTAGGAAAACGCACAGCTAGAGCTGTTGGAATCTCCCCTTGTAAGCTGTTTCTTGATACGTTGAAGTAGCTCAGAGACTGAAGTCGAGAAAGACTTGATGGTATAGTGGAGTTCAATCTGTTGGAAGAAAGATCCAACGCGGTTAGGTTAACCAGTCTTGATAAAGATTCCGGTATTCGACCCGATAGAGAATTCGAATTAAGCAGGAGAGACTCTAGCGACGAATCTTTAGAAACCTGATCAGGAACACTCCCTGTTAAACTGTTGTGACCTAAATCAAGCTTCCTCAAACGAGACAATCTAGAAACATAAACCGGAATGTGACCATTTAACCGGTTCCAACCGAGTTCAAGAACCTCAAGACTAGAGCAATTACCAATCTCCGGCGGGATTGAACCAGAGATCCGATTGTGAGACAGGGAAAGCACTTGTACTGACTTGAGAAACCCATAGGTGGAAGGGATATGTCCGGTAAATGAATTGGAACTGAGGTTTAAGTACTTAAGACTAACCAAGCTGCTAAAACCTTCCGGTACGACGCCGTCGAACTCGTTGTTTCCAAGAGCAACCACATGAAGATCCGGTAAACCAAAGAGCTCGACTGGTAACTGACCGGAGATACTCTGTTTACTTAAATCCAAAACCCGAAGCTTCATTAATCCGCTAACACTAACCGGAATCCGACCCGTTAACCCGCATCCACTTAGGTTTAAAACACTCAAGCTCTTTAAGTCACCCACATTGGCCGGAATTTCACCGGAAAATCTATTGAAGCTGAGGTTAAGAACGCTAAGATTAGCTAGCTTCGTTATCTCCGACGGTATTGCTCCGGTAAGATGATTCTCGTTGAGACTCAACGTCTCGAGTCCGTGTAACGTAAGAAGATCCGATGGAATCCGACCCGAGAACCCGTTTCTTCCGAGAGATACCGTTGTCAGGCTCCGTAACTGACTAAAAAAACCCGGAATCTGACCCGAGAACTTGTTCCCTTCGAAATCAACGACACGCAATGATCTGCAGTTTCCGATACTCGTCGGGATTTCACCAATTAAAGAATTGTTAGCTACTCTAAGCTCCTGAAGCGCCGCCAAATTACCAATTTGACCCGGAAACCCGCCGGAGAAACCGTTTCGAGATAAATCCAAAACGATTAAAGAGGTCAAATCAGTCAACCACGCGGGAAAATCGCCATTAATGCGATTCTCGTGAACGTCGAGGATCTCTAAATTAGGGTTCACGCAAGACGGCGGTTTAGCTATCCCCGTGAAGTTATTAACTCCTAATTGAATGATCCGCATGGACGAATTGTAACCGTAATAGCCACATACAAGACTCGCCGGTACTGTTCCGGTTAATGAATTCTCCGATAATGAAATCACCTGGAGGTTTGGGATTTTTCCGAGAGTCGCAGGGATTAAACCGGTGAGGGAGTTTCCGGTTACGCTAAAGTGAATAAGCGACGAACAGTTTGATAATGCAGATGGTATTGTGCCTTGTAACTCGTTTGAGTCTAGCCATAGGTACTCTAGGTCTCGTAGTTGTCCCAATGTCGCCGGGATCTCACCGGAGAAACGGTTGTACGAGAGGTTGATGAGCTGGAGAGATGATTTCGCCGTGAAATTCGCCGGAATCTTGCCGGAGATTGCGTTGGAAGATAAATCGACGTAACGGAGACTCTTCGAAACCGTGACGCCGGAGATGTTTCCGGTGAGTGAGTTGTGAGCAGCGTTGAGTACTTGGAGGTTCCTGAGATTTAATATCTCCGGTGGGAAATCGCCGGAGAAGGAGTTGTAGTGGAGGTAAAGCGCTCTAAGGAAGACGCAGCGAGAGAGAGAGGAAGGAACGGCGCCGTTTATGTCGTTTGAGTGGAGACTGAGTTTACGGAGCTGAGTCAACTCACCGAGTCGAGGACTGAGGTGGCCTGAAAGGTGTAGGCGAGGGAGACGAAGCTCTCGTACACGGTTGGAGAAGCAGGAGACGCCGTGCCAGTCGCATGGAGCTGAGGGAGACGATTGGTTCCATGATTCGAGAGCGCCTAGAGGGTCGTGGAGAGAGAGTTTGAACGATGTGAGTGCTTGAATCTCTGATGAGACGGCGGAGGTGTGGTGGAATCTTGAGAAGAAGACGGTGGAGAAGAAGGTTAAGTGAAGGAAGAAAATGACCGTTGCGGCCATTAGAGAGGAGAAAGGATAGATCCTTTTTTTGCAGAGATGATATTTTTTAGTTGTTTCGTTGTTATAATATAAGAGAGGAGCGTAGTAGGGAGGGAGAGTGTAATAACGACATCGTTTTGGATTCCACTGTATAGAACTCTTGGGATTATGTGAATTTTTTTTTTTTTTTTTTTTTTTTTTTAAAAAAAAAAACTTTTCTATTAATATTAGTAATGATAATGGGCCTACCACTAATGGGCTCGGCCTTGGAACTAATTACAAAGGTGGAGAAAACGGGGTCGATGCCTTCGCCGGAAAAACGATTATGTGAATTTTTTGTTGTTCCCCAAAAAGCTAATTATATAAAGAAAGAAAATGTTTTTGTTGTACTTTAAACAAAACTTAACACATTTGTATCGATTGATAGAAAAATCTTACCTACATCTATGATAAAACAGAACCGAGATAAAGGTGCTGATAAAAGAGATGTTTTCCTACATTTAGATTAGTCCTGACCTCATGGTACTGTCATTCTCTCGAACTCACGTTTGAGCAAAGACACCGGCTTATCCTAAATTGGGAGTATATGTGATAAACTATAGTAAGAGATTATCTCACTAAGCATTAGACATATTGTCAAAAGTATAAGCATTATGACTTATAAGAAAATATCTTAGGTGGGTATGGTTTTTGTGTTCGTATACATGTGCGTGTATGACACAATATCTGCAATATGTTTGTAGCTACCAATGTTGTGACAAATGTTACGACCAACTCTGCATCTCTCACGGCCAGTTAAATCACGAATCGTACATAGTATTTATCACCAAGGTTGCATATTTACTTATTGAACAATTATGTAGTACTACTTTATAAGTGATTAGATTATGAATATTTTAGTTTCATTTTCAAAGCTTGTTAGTTTAAATACCGAGAAGCAATAGTTCATTTTTTTTGTTCATACCTTGTTCGGCAGATGGGTTAGTTAACTAACTAACTAGGTTCTTGGTTCACCCTATAATTTCCACAAACCCAAAGGGGCTTTTGTAATTGTTAAACAAATGAATGTTTTTTTTTTTCCTTTTCCGTTACATAAAAACCACTTTATTCAGTAGTGACACTGAGACTATGAGACATATAGATAATGTAGACAAATGCAACAAAAAAAAACAATAATGTAGACATATAGATTGTTAGAAAAATGTATTTTAATTATGCCACTGATTTCACAAAGATAATTTAAGATAAAATGATATTTCAATCCAAGAATCATAATTTCTGCCGTAATAGAGGGACCACAAGAACAAGACATAAAGCCGAAAGAGACTAGTTTAATCAAGTACACGAGTCTGATGTCCAAAAAAAAACAAGTACACGACGAGTCTGTGTGGACTAATTGTAGTCAACCTCTGTTAACATATTAGTAACATTTGCCAACGCTGTTAGTCACAAATCCGTTGTAGTCTAGCTGGTCAGGATACTCGGCTCTCACCCGAGAGACCCGGGTTCGAGTCCCGGCAACGGAGTTTTTTCGTTTTTGTTTTGTAGTGTCCAACATAATTGGGCTTGTTGAGTTGAGTTTTCTTAGGAAATAGAAAAGCCCCAAATCTTTTTTCCGGTTAAGGCCCAATTAGTTTTAGACTAATCCCGAATATCCGGTTTTGCTCTGTTCCAGAAAAGGAAAAAATCCAATTAATATGCACAAGTGACCTTACCCGCCGTCGGCAAACACCGTTGGTTTGATTCATTCATTCATACTCTCTGCTTAGGTCTCTCTGAGTTTTGTTATCCTTTTGTGGAGATTCATATCTTCGAGATCGTTGAAGGATGGGAGTACCGTCGTTTTACCGGTGGTTGGCCGAGAAGTATCCGCTGTTAGTGGCGGATGTTATCGAGGAAGAGCCTGTTGAAATCGAAGGCATCAAGATACCCGTTGATACTAGTAAACCTAACCCTAACAATCTCGAATACGATAATCTCTATCTCGACATGAACGGGATTATCCATCCTTGCTTCCACCCTGAAGATAGGGTAACGTTTCCTTCTCTCCTTCCTTCTTCATTGTTTTAATTTATTTGAGACGAGATTAGGGTTTTCAAATTTTGATACTGTAGCATTGATTTAGGAGTTACCCTTTAATTAAAGTAATGTCCTTTAATTTGTTTCATTGCAGCCATCTCCAACTACCTTTGAGGAGGTGTTTCAGTGTATGTTTGACTACATTGATAGGCTTTTCGTGATGGTACGGCCAAGGAAGTTGCTCTATATGGCTATTGGTTAGTATTCTTTTTATCGGGCAATATAAAGTATTAAGCTTTAAGCATACTCTTTCTTAAACTTTTGTGTATGTTTTGATTGGGTCTTAGATGGTGTTGCTCCAAGAGCTAAAATGAATCAACAGAGGTCTAGACGGTTTAGATCCGCTAAAGATGCTTCCGATGCTGTATGTTCTTTTTTATCCCCCCCATACTGGCATGGGGTTTCTACTGTGTAGTTTCCTCAGCCAGACAAAACTTCGTTTTCCTTTTGCTATTTTACTTTCATCTAGGCATGCTCCTGATGTTTGTTTTGTTCTTGATTCGTTTTACGTGCCTTTTTTTTCTTCTTTTAGATTCTGTTAACGAGTCTCCTTCCTTTTCAATGGAAATCTGTTGACATTGTTAATATTACAGGCTGCTGAAGAAGAACGTCTGCGAGAGGAGTTTGAGAGGGAGGGTAGAAGACTCCCTCCAAAAGTGGACTCTCAAGTGTTTGATTCTAATGTTATTACACCTGGAACTGAATTCATGGGTGTTCTATCTATAGCGCTGCAATATTATGTGCACCTTAGACTTAATCATGATGTTGGTTGGAAAAATATTAAGGTATTTGTGATGTTTATAGTTGTTGCTTCCCTATTAGTTCTTGACATTTTCTCAATCTTCACACAGTTTATGACTAATTTTGCACCTAATCGTTGAACTGCAAAGGTTATCCTTTCGGACGCAAATGTTCCAGGTGAAGGGGAGCATAAAATTATGTCATACATTCGGCTTCAAAGAAATCTTCCTGGTTTTGACCCAAACACTCGGCATTGCTTGTATGGACTGGTATGATTCTTCATTTTCTAATGTGTACTTGGACCAAAAACTATCCTGAGGTCTTGATTACTTATTTATTTGCTTGGCCTTCACTTTCTAGTGTGTTATTAACTAATGAGGCTCATTTTCACCTGCTTTCTTTTACAGGACGCTGACTTGATTATGTTGGGCTTGGCGACCCATGAAGTTCATTTTTCAATTCTTCGAGAGGTTTTTGATTTACTCTTCCACATGTTTTTGTATTCAAATTATGTGTTTAAGGGCTTTTTATATTTTCCTCATGAAATAATAACAAAAGTGGGTAGGAAAAACGGGGAGGAGACAACTGGAGTAAAATCTTCAAATTATATTGTTTTCCTGGGTAACTAAACTGAATTTCAAAATTTCATCCTATGATTTAGGTTGTCTATACTCCTGGACAGCAGGATAAATGCTTCTTGTGTGGTCAAATGGGCCATATGGCTGCAAATTGTGAAGGAAAAGCAAAGAAGAGGGCAGGAGAATTTGATGAGAAGGGCGTTGGAAATGATTTCGTCAAAAAGCCATATCAGGTTGAAATTCATGACTAAGTTCATAATAACAATCAGCAGGTTCTTGAGATACAGTCTTTATGTGTGATATTATTGTCAAGTCTAATGTCTTTAATTCTTTTTGTCAGTTCCTCCATATTTGGGTTCTTAGAGAATACCTGGAGCTTGAAATGAGGATTCCCAACCCTCCATTTGAGATTGATCTAGAGCGCATTGTTGATGATTTTATCTTCATATGTTTCTTTGTGGGCAATGATTTCTTACCACATATGCCGACATTGGAGATTCGAGAGGTTTGTGTTGCCTGGATTTGAATTTCGTTTTGAATTATCGGTGTAAAGAACCTTCAAGGGATACCTTAGTTTGAAAAGATACTTTAGAATTGGTGGTTATCGGTTCAATGTCTGAGGCATACGTCAATTCCGTTATTCTATCCTATGTTAAGAACTTGACATATCTTACATCACATTCTAAATTATCGTTTGATGAAACGTTGCTGTAATTCTTCATTTCTCCAGGGTGCTATCAACTTGCTTATGGCTGTTTACAAGAAGGAATTTCGGTCATTTGACGGCTATTTAACTGATGGATGCAAGGTGCTTATTCTCCATTGATATTGGACTAGTTTACTCAAATAATTCGTTTTCCAATTTACCCTTAGGTGACATGGTTTTGACTTCATCTTTTGATGTTATCCCCTCCAGCCAAATTTAAAGAGGGTGGAACAGTTTATTCAGGCTGTTGGATCGTACGAAGATAAGATATTTCAGAAGAGAGCGAGGTTGCATCAGGTTAGAAAACGTACTTCTTTTTGGCCTTATAGTGAGGCACATTACCTGAGTAGCTAATTATCTGCTATCGATATATCTGATATTATGTGACTAGCACACAGTTCCCTTTTCCCACTTGGTTGCATCATATTATTGTTATAAATTTTGAGTACTAGAGCTTGCAGAGATATTAATACTTCCCCAGAGTTTTGTTATATAATATATAATTGCATTTTCATGGAAACTGTATTGGGCTCCACGTATATTCTTAAGCTTCGTAGAGTGAATGTGAATCTTGTTTGCTTTGCAAGTATATCTATTGCTACATTGTGGTCATTTGGAAACCCTTGACCAATAAAACCTGCTGGAAACCTCTGCACATAAGTGATGACTCTGTAACTTGATCCATTTAAAGAAATTTACATGGTTCAACATTGTTTTTGTATCACGACAAGACATGTATATTACTAATCTTTCTGTAGTGATGTGTATTGATGGTTCTTCTTGCTCTGTTTATATTAGAGGCAAGCGGAAAGAGTAAAGCGAGATAAAGCTCAGACAAGAAGAATGGATGATGCAGCTCCGACAGTTCAACCAGATTCTCTTGTTCCAGTTGCACGATTTAGTGGTTCTCGACTTGCTTCGGCTCCTACACCGTCACCATTTCAGTCTAATGATGGCATGTCTGCTCCGCATCCAAAAGTTCGACGTTTATCTTCAGGATCCAGTGTTGGTGCTGCTATTGTTGACGTCGAGAACAGTCTCGAATCTGATGTATGCATTCCTTTCCTGGAGAGGCATTATGTGATTTTTAACTCCTTTGTCACTGTTTAGTTGAGAGTTGATGAACCTTATATATGCGAGCAATTATTAATTTATCTACTTATTTCAGGAACACGAGAACAAAGAGGAGCTAAAGACAAAACTCAAGGAGTTAATTCGTGAGAAATCAGATGCTTTCAACTCGGATACTACTGAAGAGGACAAGGTTCTTTCTAATTAGATTTATAGTTTAAATTAGAAATTTCTTTATTTTTCCAGTTACCCTTTGACTGTCAATCTTTGGGTCTCCCTTCATTCCTGAAAATGGTTTTCATTTGCATAGGTGAAACTAGGGGAACCTGGATGGAGAGAAAGATATTATGAAGAGAAGTTCTCAGTAGTAACCCCTGAAGAAATGGAAAGAGTGCGGAAGGATGTTGTAAGTTTGAGAATGATATATAATTTAAGTTTTGGTTCCACTTCTGGAAAGGTCCTTCTAATTTGTGAAACATTCTTTTGTACAGGTTTTGAAGTATACAGAAGGCCTTTGTTGGGTCATGCATTATTACATGGAAGGTGTTTGCTCATGGCAGTGGTGCGTTTAGACACTATATTTGCTTGTTAGATTCCTAGGTGTTTATTGACTGTGGAAGGTTATAGATTTCACTCCTGATATAATTGTACTTTACTGTTACAGGTTTTATCCTTATCATTATGCACCATTTGCTTCTGATCTGAGGGATTTGGGAGAGCTGGATATTAAGTTTGAGTTAGGAACTCCCTTTAAGCCTTTCAATCAACTTCTTGGGGTGTTCCCAGCAGCAAGGTATACCTTGGGCATTAATGCTTTTTCTCTATCTTTTCTACATTATTGTTTCCTCTCTATGGTATATCTATAATCGTTACTTTATTTGGTGGTCAGTGCGCATGCACTTCCAGAGCGCTACAGGACCTTGATGACTGATCCCACCTCTCCTATCATTGATTTTTACCCAACTGGTAGTGCTTCCTTTCCTTGTGAAGATTCCATCTTTTTCTGAGTATTAATTGTTGTTACAAATTATATCGACAACGCTTTCTGTTCTTTTTTAGATTTTGAGGTCGACATGAATGGAAAGCGATTTTCGTGGCAGGTAGCCATTGTTTTTCTTTATCGCTTACTTATGTATTGGAAACACAATCACTTCTTTTGACGCATTTTTTTTTTTCATCAAAGGGAATTGCTAAGCTGCCTTTCATTGATGAAAAGCGCCTACTAGAAGCTGTTTCCGAAGTGGAATTTACATTGACGGTAAGCTGCCCTATACGTCTTTCCTTCACATCAAAATGTGTGCTTCCAAAAAGATGGATTTTAAAGTGCTCTCTCTTTAATCTGTAGGATGAAGAGAGGCGTAGAAACAGCAGGATGTGTGATATGCTTTTCATAGCAACGTCTCATCGCCTGGCTGAACTCATCTTTTCACTTGACAACCACTGTCGGCAATTAAGTGACAGGGAGAGAGTAGACTATAAGGTTAAGATCAAACCTGAGCTCAGGTTTGTAGAACATACCTCATTTTTTATGTTTTATGACTTCATGATGGATGAGTATGAAGTAAGTTGGTCAGTTGGATATCTCACTAAGGCCAACAAATACCAAGTCGTTTTCCTGATGTTCTTAGAACTACTTGCAGTGATGGTATGAATGGCTACTTGACTCCGTGTTCAGGGGAGACTCACCCGCCAGTATTCAGGTCCCCAATGGAGGGTATGGAGGACATCTTGACCAACCAAGTCATGTGAGATCACAGACCTAATTTCAAGATGTTCAAAGCTTAAATTGATTAAAGATGCGATACTGATTTTTTTTTTTCATTGCTTCTCAGATGTTGCATTTACAGGCTTCCAGATACACATGAACATATAACCAGGCCTCCTCCTGGTGTCATCTTCCCTGAGAAGGTAAGTGATAACATTTTGTCTTATCTGTGACTTTTATGGACTTTTGAATATTTTAGCTCATTGGCTAAGAAACTTATTATGAGTGACCTCTGTGGGTAAATCTTATTGGTAGCTTAAGTTGGTTGTTTTCTCCCGTCTGTTCAGATTGTGGACGTAGGAGACTTAAAACCCCCACCTGCTCTGTGGCACGAGGAAAATGGAAGGAGACCGATGCATAATAATCATGGGATGCATAATAATCATGGGCATCATAATAATCACGGGATGCAGAATAATCATGGGATGCATAATAATCAGGGGAGGTAATAAAATCAATCAAACCAAGTAAAAAAAGAAGGCCTGTGTTATGAAATAGTTTGAATTCGTAGTGTTGAATATTAAAATTGCTATTTTCTTTTTCAATTCTGTAGGCAAAACCCACCTGGAAGTGTATCTGGGAGGCATCTGGGAGATGCAGCACATCGTCTTGTCTCCAACAGCTTACAGATAGGAACAGACCGACATGGATATCAGACACCAGCAGATGTACATGCTCAGCATCCTCCTGGTTACGGCTACAATACTCCGCAGTATGTTCCACCAATTCCTTACCAACATGGTGGTTATATGGCTCCACCTGGCGTGCAAGGTTATGCTCAGCCGCCTCCTTACCAAAGTCGAGGTGGGTACCAACCTCGTGGACCCAGTGGGAGATTCCCATCAGAGCCTTACCAGAGCCAATCACGGGGTGGTCACCATGACACTAGAGGAGGAGGGTATTCTGGTAATCATCATAATCAACAACAACAACAATGGCATGGTCAAGGCGGGTCCGAACATAATAACTCACGAGGGTATGGTGATCAGCATCATCATCAACAAGGTGGTGACCGCGACCGCAGAGGAGGAGGAAGAGGAAGAGGGAGAGGAAGTCATCATCATGATCAAGGCGGGAATTCGTTTTCCGCTTTGCGTCCTAGACATCGATATTAAGCAAAATGGTACTACTCTTGACTCTGTCCTAACCGTATCAACCATCAGGTGTAGTCAGATGAACTCGTTTCATACGTTTATTTGTAAACGGTTTGTTGTATCATTAGAATTGGGCGGCTCTTCTTGGTGTTTGCTTAATGGGAATAAGAGCAGCTGGGAAACTATAGGTTACATTAGTTTTGCATACCCTTTACAACATTTTTATTTATTTATCATTTGGTGTATCAGTTATATACAGACGCTTTGTTTGTATTGTTTGTTTTTAAACGATTGGTTGATTCGGTTCAACTTTAACACATCAGCTGCTTCTTTACTGCTTTGGTATTCAAACAATTCCTCTTATTAGTACGTGATTACGGGAGATTTAAGTTATAGAAAAGATCCATAACAATAACAGGCACAAGCTACGTTACACGTTCTTCAGATTTACTTCTCTTTTCTTTTTTTCTTTTTTTTCGTTTTTCCTTCTCCAGTGAGATTAAGTAGAGCAAATCACGTCGAGTTATGAGTCAAGTTGTGCCAACTATTTTCTCACAAGTTGGAAAAATTAAGTTGATGTGAGAATGCGGATGCGAGGATGAGATGTGGATAGGTCTTGTAACGTAAATGTGGGTACGTTAAGTTTGACGACGTTTTGACATATCCGATTGGGTTAAAAAGAGCATATAATTTTAATTAGTTGTCACAGGGTTAAATACGTACGGAGAGAGCTATAGATGTAGGGGGTGTAAAAATGGTTTACCCAACTTCTGTCTCCTTTATAAAGTAAAAATTAAAATATATATCGACGGTTGCATGTTCCCATGATATGAATATGGGATTTTTATTAGTTATGCCATTTTTGTTCAAAAATTTCTCCCAAATGCCACTTTTTTCTTTTGTCGCCAAAAATGCCATTTTTGTGGAGTAAGCATAAATTGAAAAGACAAAAATGCCCTCTCATTTAGAAAGAAGGATGTTCTTGCATTAAATATGGCCAACATTGAATTCCTCCTGCATTAATTGTGTTAAAAGATTATTTCTATTAATTATGCAGATGTTCGGGAGAGTGTGTCTCATGGGTGAATGGACATGTTCAGATATTGGGATGGGGAAGTTTTCTGTCCGTCATGAGCAAATGGCAAGATTTTTGTCAATCGACAAAGATACAACGTTTGTGGGGTTGGAGGCTAAAATTGCAGAGGTTTTGGGTGTCAAAGAAGAGGAAAACAACATGGAGTTAAGCTTTTGGCACCCAGGAGACATGATTGTCTTTACACAAGGTAAGATGCCCCCAGTTTCAGTAGACAGTGATGTTGAGTTTCAACAGTTTAAAGTGAAGAATGAAGAGTGTGGTGGACTGTATTTGTATGTTTCACTGAAGAAGAAGAAAACATCGACCATCGAGGAAGGACATAATATTGTGTCCACCGATACTGAAAGAAACACGACTGGGATGTTGGTAGACACAGATGGACAAGACGATTTGTCATATGGTGGAGATCATTTCTTGTCTACTGACTGTGGACATAATGGGGAAGCGAATGGGTTGTCTACCCTAGCAGTTGATAACAATGTCTATCGGTTTTATTATGTCTATCGGAATTGTAATGTCTATTGACTTTGTAATGTCTATCGGTTTTATTATGTCTATCATGATTGTAAGTTCCTCGATTTTATTTATATTGACTTTGTTTCGTTTTTTTGGTCGATCCTAACTATAATGTCTATCGGATTAGAATGTCTACCACCATTAAATTGTGTAAAGAATGTCTATCGGATTAGAATGTCTACCACCATTAACTTGTGTAAATTGGCTATGGTCATATTGTAATAGAGAGATGACAATAAGATAGACAAAAAACACTACATTAGTTGTACAACCATATTAAAAGGTAGACACAAAAAACATGAATACATGTCCATCGAGTAGGATAGTGGTAGAAGAAAGGATAGACAAAAACAGCATAAATACAATTTCCACCGCATAGGACAAACATACGCTTGGCGGTGGACAAAAAACAACAGAAATACATGTCTACCACATGGGATGGACCAACTAGGAAAGATGATACGTCTATCAGTATCCAAATTTCATAATGCAAAACCCAAGTGCAAGAAGAAGAACTAGGAGGCTAATAAAAGTGTACAATACGCCTACTGTGTGACTTATGGCTGGTCCATCAGAGAGTGGACATCTACCTTGTTTGTCTGATCTGGTCCACCATGGCATCATCATTGTCAGTGAGTTCCCCAACAACATTACTATAGTAACGAGAAATGAATATGTTAGTTAATCGATAGACAAATGGGTTTTGAATAACAATTTTCACAATCAACAATGGATGACCAAACATATATGAATATGTAAATGGGGACATGGTTGCGATGGACATGAATCATGCCTATTTAGTCTATTACACCCAAAACGAAGACATAAATAGGCATAAATGGGGGTGGACATACCTTGGCTGTTGTAACTGGTCCACCTGATGTATTACAGCTTTTGTGCTTTCATGGTCAACAGACCTGCATTAGGGACAAACTTGTCAACAGTGGACACCTACTGCATCCATTGAATGTTGAAACTGAGGAAACTACAGTTCAACAGACCTTGACTGCTGAAACTTGTCCTGCGGAGGGAGAACATACCCAGTTCCTGTGTGGTCATCAGACCTGCATTGGAGACATAATAATGGGGAAAATAAATATTTCCTGTATTGAATTTGGTATATTAAGACATAATAATGAGCGATATAAATAAATTCGGTGGACAAGTACATGGGGTTAATATTGTGGTCCATCTACTGAGATAACCTACACAGTGGACAAATATATATGTTAGACATGGAAAAGTAAATATAATCAAATTTATTTGAAGAAAATTAATGGTAGACAAGAACCTCTCCTGGTGGATGTCGTCCACCTCCCCAGATAACATGCACAGCAGGTAACTTGTAAGTTACCAAAGACGGAGTGACCAAAAAAGTAATGGTAGACCAAAACCTTTCCTGAAGGATGTCTATCAGACAATAAGTGTTCTATCGTCATATAAAAAATATAGCATGGACAAAAATTTCAGATCTTGTAACTGGTCTATCGAGAAAAAGTAGTCTATCAAATAACATTTGGTCTATCCTCATATAAAAAAAACTGGATGGACAAAGATTTTGGAACTATTAACTGGTCTATCAGATCGGTTTCCATGGTCTGTTTAACAACTATTTTCGTTAGAAACAGATAAAATTCCTAACACGGAAGACGATTTAAGCAGCTTTGAAGCTAGTTCAAAACAAATAAACTAATTCACCTGGGAGACGGCCCTTGGCTTTCCCTCACTTAGAATCTCCGCATCTGACTCTACACTGAAATGAGAAAGACAAAAGGATAGGGCTTTCGGATTTCTTCGAAAAACATAAAAGAACGCGAAGAAGAAGAAGAAACAAAGAAGTCGGACGGACTGTTCAGGCGGATGTGCGGCGAAGAAGAAGAAACAAAGAAGAAGATGATAAGACAAGAGAGAGAAGAAGAAACGAAGATTTCTGAGAAGAAAAGAAGAAACGATTTGCAGTTTACGATGCAATTAAATGGTTTTACAATTATATTTTAATTAAAATTCTTTAATTTGAGAGATAGATTGATGAAGGATATAAGGGTCTTCATACAATGTGTGTGTGGCAGGCGGGAGAAAAAGATATTAAAAATGGCATTTCATAAAATCTTTGTTACTGTTCATGGCAGAATCAACAATTTTCTCGATGAATTGATGTATAAGGATTCATAAGTCGGTGTGAAATAAAGTACTTTTATTTTATTTTAGTTGAGATAACACTTGGAAAAAATATATAAGTAGCCCGTTTAATAAGATTGACAAAAAACACACGACAACAATCCGGACAAATTTAACACGCTGTTTTGTTACATTGAGGGCAATGAGTGAGAACTGTCTCGTCGTTTGAGCAAAGAGGAAAGAAACAATGCTTGTGAAAAACATGACGACAACTTAGCGCAATGCTATTACCGTGGGTCATGTCCTGATGATGACACAAGGTACATTCTACGATGTCAATCGGAACGGTGCATTCTCGGATGTCATTGTCAACTGGTGTGCCGCGTCGTCCTGGAGGATGCCGACGCCATCCAGCATCTTCACTCATAATGGAGAGGTCGCCGAAAGCTTCAACAGCGGTGAGCTCAAACACTTGTGGTGCTCTTCCTTGTGACCAGAGACCCTGAGACTCAACATATTGGCAGATATGCTCCGCTAGATTCTCCGAATTCCAATCTGGGTATTGATTCCTATACTCTCGGATATCGTCGTCGTCGTCAGCATTATCTGTATTCGCAAGACTTGTCATAATAGCATCATAGAGATCTGCCCTAGAACCAGGTATCTCAAATCTTATTCGAGTATTGCCCGTTATTTTCTTCACTTCCCTCTGCCTCATTAGAGAGTCCGGGCCTATGATCGGGTCTCTACAAAACACCACCTTTCAAAACGAAGCGGGTAAAACTCCACAATCTTGGTATGCTCCATGGTATGCGCCATCCACTCGTCCTCATTGATGTTGGTATCATCATCGCAGCGGCGGTCCATGTTGATCCGTTGATGTTAGAGCAGTAATCTCAGTGTAAACCGAGAGCCGAAAATCGAAAGATTAGAGAGGAGATATGATCGGGAGTGAGAGAGAGAGGTTGGTTTGGATCTCGAAATCGATTAGGGTTTCGAATGAGAAGTGTGAGAGGATAATATATATATATATAGAGAGAGTCTAGGGTTAGGTTGAAAGCTCCTCTATAACGGGCTTCTTTTTTAATGGGTCCTAACTTTTTTTTCGTTTTTGCAAAATCTTAGTCCAGTTCTTCCCGGCTGTGTTGTTTACACTGTACTTACTTTGGTCCATTTACTTTGTACTTACCTAAGTCAAAAACAAGCGGCAAGATCATAGGCATTGTATCTCCATGGCAGGGTTGGGCCCGACGCTGCGAGTGACTATGCATACACTGCCGCATCCGCCGCACCTGCACTCGTACCTTCGAGGGTCTACATCCCAATGCACTGTGGCAACGTGATCCACAGTCTGGCCCTGAGGAATGACCCGAGTGGTAGTTCTCTGATAAAGGCAGTCCGAAAGCACAAGAACCTTCACCTCCGGATCACACAAACACTGGTAATGGAAGCCTACTCTCCAGAGAGTCTAGATGAATCCCAAGAACGACAATGAATTAGCAGCTCCTCTAAATCAAATCAAATCAAATCAAATCAAATTAGAAAAATTGAACTGGGATCCATAAGAAATAAATCAAATCAAAGCAGAGACTGAGACTAACCCTTGTCTACAAGTTAAATCCACTGGTAGGGTTTGCAACCTGCCCTTGTAGCGAGCCTGACTGCCGCGTCTGCATTGGTACCGGATGAGGACATTCAAATCATCCCACGATGCGTTCACTTCAGGGATTAAGTCTGGGTTGTGAGGTTGAAGGCGGAGGAAAATCTGTCCGAATCTACGAGCACGAACATGCACGGTCATGGGAAGACAGGTGCATTTAAAAATCACTGTCACCATATATCCCATCGATGTGAGGTGCACAAACGACAGAGAATGATGAGCTGGTGGTACAGCCTTAGCCGATGATGTGGTAGCGGAAGCATCAGCATCATCAGCATCTTCAGCCCTCTATTCATCATCGTCATCTTCAACTTCCTCTTCAGAAAATGATGCTGACGGTGCATAATTAGAACGCTGACGAGTTATTATAATTATGGAAATTACCTTGACAAAATTAATATTATCTTCTCAACCAAATATTATTATTTGGATAAAACTTTTTTAAAATATCTTCTAAGTCATGAAATCAATAATTTTATAAATATATTGCATAATTAAGTTCAATGAATATTTATAATTATTACATCAATGATTTTTTAAAACAAAATAATATTATTTGGATAAAACAATTACAAAAAAACTTTTCTTAACACACTAAATCAATGATTTATCAACCTATTGCATAATTAATTACAAAAACATTTCTTAATCAAAACACATAGTCAATAATTTTTTTTTTGTCAACAACTTTATTTAATCAGCTTAAATAAGCCAATGTGAAGGAACATTGTTTACATACCGCTTTTGTTAATAATTTCTGATACTTTTGATACCATTTATCAACTAATTAAGAAATATTCTTTTGATTTTTCTTTAAAAATCATTGATGTAATAACTAATAAGAGTGGTAATTAAGAAATATTTTTTGAAATCAATTATGCAATATGTTTAAAAAATCATCGATTAATTTTTAAAAATACTTTGTGAATTTTTTTGCAAATAACGTTATTTAGTTTTAAAATATTTATTTTGTTAAGGTCTCAAAAGCCGATTAATAACATCATTTTAGAGAAAAAATGGTAAAACCGTAATCGGGGATAATGGAAGACGGCACCTCTCACACTTGAAAGCCAACGTAATATAAACGTTCTTAACATGTTAATTACAGTAGGAGATCTAGGTATACGAGCAGCCGCAATATTCTCAAAACATAATTCTGTTTCTCATAATAATAATCTTAGCTTATGTATATTAATTATGATGATTTTAACTATATATACAGGATAAACTAATAATTGTTAGAACCGGAACCGGAAGTAGCAAAGCTTGAACATCACAGCTGCTCCTTGGAAGTCAAGAGCTTGTTATAATAACTTACAAGCCCATATCATGGTTTCATAAATTACTGTCATAACATTTTGATTAAAACGAACATTCATATTCATAAATGAAAGGTTGAACAAAAGGACATTAGCTTAATGATAAATAAGTGCATTAACATCATAGGATTTTGATACAACAAAAATTCAGCATCGCTGCTTCTCTTCATTTCAAGCTTTCTACTCTTCTGTGTTGTATTTTCATATTTCCTTCAGGCCAGTTTCCTCCTTTTATGATCCCTGACAAAAAAAAAAAAAAAAAAAAAAAAAAAAAAAANGAAAAAAAAAAGAGTTTTCTTATTAAAAGATGATGACGAGAGAGTTCAGTTAACTAAAGGGAGTGTATAGATTTAACTATACCTATCTGTATGCAAAGCTTCTTCAGAGTGCTTTTCGAGCCACTTAACGCATCCTGTGTTTTCCGGAATTAGAGATCCAGCTATATGCATTACCTCTTCATCAAAACTGCAGAATCATTTCGAATTCAAAATTACCTAGGATTCAATATCACAACTTTGATTTGAAAAAATCAGTAGAACAGAGAAACTAAAACTTTGTTTATTATACCTTTGGACTTGAAGGCGTAACATGGTTCCAAGCTTTAGTACATGCCGTTTATGCGATCTGCTCACAAAAGAACCTTCACCATCTCTCTGAACATAGCAAATGGTATAATCAGTTTTAACAAGTTGGATGAAAGGAATAAGTACACTCAAAACCTGTAAAATCAGTTATACATACCACTCTATACTTGAACTCTTCACGGATGTCAACATCCGTTACAACTGCAGCAGAGAAACCAAGAACAATAAGATGGATTGACTCTGCAGAAATCTTCACAATCTCCCCTTCTGCATAAGAAAACAATTAAAGATATTAACCAACCATTATTGCTTCAAAGTTCAAACACATTAGATCAACAAAAGTAAGGATGCAAAAAGTTTGAATGAGATTCTTTACCTACAAGACTATTGGGCTTAGGATCAAAAAGGAGTAATCTAGTGTTAACTCTGACACCAAAGTAGGGATGAAGTCCCGAAAGGATTTTAGCTTGTTTGCTTTTCACACTAGCATCATAAGCCAATAGCACACCATCAAAGCTTTCATTATACCTTCAGAACAAACATTGAAACACAAATTTTATCAGAACAAAAAAAATAACAAAGTACCATCAACAACAAACATTGCATCAAGAAAGCAAATTCAATCAAACGCTCTTATCAAGAATGAAACTAATCTCACCAAGAAACAAAAAAAGATGTGCTAAAAACCTAAAGTAACGAATTTGGTTCTTTCCAACATGTAAAATGAATCAATTAGCAACAACAGTAAGTAATGAACCTACAAAGTTGAGAATCACAACCTAAAAACCCAAAATTTAATCTAAAAGATGAAAACTTTAAGAAACTAAAAAGGTGAGAAGTAAAGAGAACGAACTGGAAAAGAAGAGAACTGAGCTCGCGACAAATAGCTTGGAAAACGTTTCTGCTCTTCGAAGGATGAATGTAAACCATCAACTCTGCTTCTGATAGCTTTAACCCCTCCATTGAAGATCCAATACCTGTTGATTTTTTTTATATATATTTGCTTTCAGTTCTCAGAATTTATAAAAATCAAATCTTTATACAGCAGCAGGAACAAATTTCAAAGAAGGCGGTTTTTTTTGAGCTCGGTACTAAGATGAGATTAGGCTTTCAACGAAACTAAACTAAAAACTAAGACTTGATGAAACGTTAAGCTCAATGAAATCGAATTTAACAACACAGAAATTGAACCTGAGAGAGACGGAACTGTAAACCGGGATACTGCCGACAATTTGTAATTCTGAGCAGAGCAGAGGCGAAACGATACACTGAAGAAGAAGAAGAAGAAGAAGAAGAAGCCTTCGTCTCGTCGTCTAAAGGGGAGGGATGCTCTAGGGTTTTTTGCTTTTAGTTTCACGCCGGCCGCGAGACAACAAAAAGGGTTTATGTTCAAAACCCAAATAAAAACCGAAACCCAGTTCGTTGATTTAACCTGAATTTTCCGGTTTAAAATTCTAACCGGACTTTTTCATACCATTTTGCAATTTTCCAGAAAAATATGCTGCCAAAGAAAAATACTACTAGTAAATATAAAAAGATAATGTGTAACTAATATTAAGTTGAAGTTGAGCAAAAAAAAAAAAACTATTTTTTGGGTTCCAATTTTCCCTTTCGTTCTAACGGTCTGTTAACGGTGTGAACAACGCTGTTACTTTTTTTGAAACAATTATTAACTTATTAATATATTTATCAGAAAAGTACATGAACTTTTTTCTAATTGCCACAAACATACACATATTTACATTTCATATTTCCTTTCTGTCCGTTCTCTTGAACCATATTTAGTTTTCACTATTTTTATAAAACAATTTTTTTAGGGAGATTTGCTACAATAATCTACAATTTATTAGAAACAACTAAAATAACCTATCAAGATTTTAAAATATTTGTATAGCATATTTTTACCATATTACCCTTGCATATATTACTCATTTTTCTTCTTAACTACATAAATATTGTAAAAATCACATATACAATACTAAATATTCAGAAAATTATTTAAAAACAAAATTTTAAAAAGGAAATAATGGAAAAACGAAAATTAATAAAGGAAATCATTTAATAAGGAACTCAAATGAAAAATGAAATATTTTTTAAATAAAAATCTTCAAAAAGTTTTAGTAATTTTTTATAGACTTCAAAAATATAATTTAACAGATTTATAGGTCTGCATAGTTCTATAAACTTTGGTTAAGTCTTCGTATTTTTGGTAGACTTCAAAAATATATTAGTTAGACTTATAATTACTCTGCGAAGAATCATAGACTTTAGTAAAGTCTTCGGATTTTTGGTAGACTTCAAAAATATATTAAGCAGACTTATAGTTATTCTGCGGAGATTCATATACTTCGATAAAGTCTTCACATTTTTGGTAGACTTCAAAAATATATTAAGCAGATTTATAGCTAGTCTACGGAGTAATCTAGACTTTAGTTAAGTCTTCGCATTTTTATTAGACTTCAAAAATATATTAAGCAGATTTATAGCTAGTCTACGGAGTAATCTAGACTTTAGTTAAGTCTTCGCATTTTTATTAGATTTCAAAAATATATTAAGTAAACTTATAGCTAATCTGCGAAGTAAATCTAGATTTTTGTTAAGTCTTCGTATTTTTGGTAGACTTCAAAAATATATTAAGTAGACTTATAGCTAATCTGCGAAGTAAATCTAGACTTTTGTTAAGTCTTCGTATTTTCGGTAGACTTCAAAAATATATTTTGTTGACTTATAGCTAATCTGTGGAGTAAATCTAGACTTTTGTTAAGTCTTCGTATTTTTGGTAGACTTCAATAATATATCAAGCAGACTTATAGCTCTGCGAAGTTCTATAGACTTTTGGTTAAATCTTCGTATTTTCGGTAAACTTTAAAATTATATTAAGCAGACTTATAGATAGTCTGCGGAGTAATCTAGACTTTAATTAAGTCTTCGCATTTTCAGTAGACTTCAAAAATATATTAAGTAAACTTATAGCTAATCTGCAGAGTAAATCTAGATTTTTGTTAATTCTTCATATTTTCGGTAGACTTCAAAAATATAATTCAACCCAGAAATTCAATAAACTTGAACAACTAAAACTAATCAAAAAGAAAAAGACGTAAGAGATCTTATATTGTGGAGAATGAAAATAGTCGATTCAAGGTTAATTCTATTATATTAGGTTTAAAACAATTAATATATTTCCATAAATATTTAGATATTGAAATTTAATTTTAATAATTTTATGAACCATATATATTTGTCATTTGAAAAAAAAAAGGTAAAGGACATTTTTGGTATTATGAAAATTATTACACAAAAAGTGAGTTAGTCTGACAAAAAAAATAAAAAGAGGTTAGCCTGGCTAATCATTAAAAAAAGTGGGTTACCATGGGTAATTCTCTCTTTTTTTTTAACACTTAAAAACTTTTATTGATGATTAAGTGTAGTCATGATACAGAACAGAGTTTAGAAATCTAGGACTGTAAAAAATGATAGGAGTATTTGATGATCGAGATGATTTTGCTAGTGTATCTGCGCATTTGTTGTTGTTCCTCGAGGTCCATCCAAATTTTACTATCTCAAACTTCTTTATCCAAGATTGGATATTCCAACATCCAGTTGTGTATTGCAAAGTTTAAAGTCTTTCCCTGTAGGATTGCCGTAGCTTCTTTGTTGTTTCCTTCCATATGAATCTTTGTGTAGCCTTTTGCTGAAGCATGTTGCCGTAGCATGTTGCATATATGGCTGTTTGGAGTTCACTTTCTAAAGGCGAGTTAGTGCATTGTCCTTCAGCTTGGCCTGAACTTTCATAAAAACCATTAGCATCTCTAAAGAGCCAACCAGATTGTGCTTTGATTGTGGTGTTCAAGAAAGATCCATCATAATTGCATTTTATCCATCCTCGATTAGGTTTTGACCAGTGAGTCCTTGTTGGAGGTGGTGTATTGGAAACTGCCTGAAATGAGTGAAAATTGTTTGCAACAGCCATGGCATCGAGCCATTCCTTTGCATCTCTTTGTGCTTGTCGTACACATATGTTCCAAGGTATGTGTTTTTGTTGATATACTAAGATATTCCTACATTTCCAAATTCTCCATAAAGTCCAAAAAGGAACTTGTTTGGTAATATCATCCATATTGTGTATCTTCGTCATTGAGAGCAGTTCTTGTATCTTATCAGTTACAGAGATAGATGAATCCAAGAGCTTGTTGTTTTTTATAAAACAAAATTTATAAATATATAAAATACACAATTAAATAGTACATTTCCCAATTAGAACAAATTTACACAGTATTTGTCAAAAAATTTAGCGTTGAGTTGGTTTGATTAAGTTAGCTTTAACTTCGATTTGTTATTATAATTATTTCAACAATATTTATTTATTTATTTTAGTTTAAGATAACACTAGGGTAAAAATTGAATCTTATTTAATTGTGTGTTAATGAGAAAAATAACATAAAAACAACAAGTGAAAAATATTACATTTGGCTCTCAGTCTCTCACACATTCATTCTCTCTCTATAATAACCTCTTGGTTCGAGAGTTTGTATATATATTCTTCTCTCTATAAATTGCTAGCCTAAAATAATATCTTCGTCCCAAAACTTATAAATGTTGAAGCAAAAAAAAAAAATGAAACAAAAATTAATTTAATCAAACCTACACAGTGCTAAAAAAATTCAACTAATCAGAGCAAATTAACACTAAAACAACTAGCTTTGATTATCCTAAAAATTACTTCAAATCAATCAAAATCCAACAAAATCAAAGTTAAAGCTAGTTTAATTAAATCAACACAACGCCAAAATAATCTAACTATGTATTTTTGTTTTAATTGGGAAATCGACTAGTCTAATTGTGTAATTTTGTTTATAGATTTAAATATCTTAAAATTAGTAAAGATAAAGAGGAAACTTTGAGTTCTGGCTAAAAATTGTTAATAAAAAATAAAAAATGTTGACATGTATATTTTCTGGCAATGATAAAAAATTTTAATGTATTTTTTTATAAATATTATAAAGTTGGGTTTTTTTTTCCAGGAATTGTGTCAAAAAAATAACAGCGTCGTTCATCCTGTTACGGCAAATGGGGATATCATAACAAAAAACAGATCGTGCTACCAATTCTTGGTTATAAGGAGAATGTTCTACAATGTGTTGAATCTTTGTTATTGGAAGCTACCAATTATGTGAAATAATGCAGGGTTTAAGAACAAAATAAGCAAAAAAAAAGAGAGACAGAAACGCTTAGAAATATGCCATAGAATTTCCAATGGAGCCATCCACTCTAGAACCCATGAGAGATCGCCAAAAATTAACGCATTACATTCGCATTTGATCTCTTAGTCTGCCAATTGAAACTTATAGTATATATCCAAAGAAAATGCAACAATGATGTAGAAAATGAGTTGTTACATAATAGTGCATACAGAAATGGCGGTTCCAACAGTAAATCCGACCTCCATTGCTTTCAGCGCACCCGACCATCCCTGCAACCACACATCCAAAATCTCATATTATATCCTCAAAAAAATGTTTGGAGTATTTTCAAAAATACATTTTTCAAAAATATCCTCTTATGTTGTTTATTTTCAAAAATACCATTTTCTATGTACAAAATGACTAAATTCTAAGCTCTAAATTGCAAATACTAAATTATACCTCCTCAAAACTATACCCTAAATATAAAATAGAAAATTCAAACCTATAAATAAAATTCTAAAAATTAATTTAACATATTGTAAATTTTTTAAAGAAGATAAAAATGAAAATGTTCAAAAGAAATATCTCGAAAAAGGCAATTCTTACAAATTCTCAATATGGTTCCTCGTATCTTGTCACTATTAATACAATTATTGATTTAGTATATTCTACATATTTGTTTAGTCAACCCCATATTCACCACTTTTGTATCTACATCCCTTATATAATAAAACGAAAGTACATAACTTTTTTGTACACTATATAATTTTTATAAGTTAGTTATAAAATTGCGAAAAAAAAAAAAAAGTTAGTTATAAAATAGGTTATATATTAAATATAAGTTGGTTAAAAAGAGATTATAGATTAATTGGTCAATCTATATAAATGCACTTAAGAATATCCCAAAGAATCTTATTAAAAAGAATATTCCAATGCTTTATACAATTTCCAGTTTTATCTTTAATATTCCATGTATTGTTACAAAATATATATTGTTAGGCATAAATATATATTGTTAGGTGTAAAAAAGAATAAAATATTGGCAATTTATCACTTTTAATTCTGATTTCTGATATTGAAAATAAAATTTTACCTAAGCACGAGTCATATTAAAAAACTTTCACCAAACATGTTCAAAAATTAAAATAAAAACAAACAACAAACATAACCATTTCTCATACATAAAATTACAAAATTATCATTATAAAACTTACAAAATATGTGTTTTTTTCAAGTCATCATATTTAACATATGATTTTATTGCATAATGTTTTATCCAAAAAAAACTTTTAAAAACAATTATATAAATTATATTTTATTCTAAAATTATAATATAAATAAAAGGAATTTCAACCGATGCTCTAGCACGAGTCCTAATCTAGATTTTAATATAAAATGAAAGCTAACTTTCTTACAATGCAATTGAATTTAACACATGCATGTTTCTTCGGTAAAACTTTTTATTAATGCAATAAGATTTAACAATATATTTAATACATGTAATTATAATCAATAAATCAAAACGAAGTGATCATTTGATGCCTTCCTTATTAATTTGTATTAATTAATATTAAGTTATCAAAACAATTTTTACCATGGATAATTTTTTTCTCTAAACTTTTACATATTAAAAAGATATCAAACTAAAATAAAATATTTTCACTTCTACGAATAAAGTACTTAGAAATAGCCAATAATAAAAAAATGTCTACCGATCTATGAAAAAAATATATTTTTAAAAAAAGTAGATGTCAAAATTGCTTACAATCCCAGATTCTTCTTCAGACTGGTTTTCATCATCAGGCGGCTGTTGTGGCGACTGCGGTGGCGGCTGCTGCAAAATTTAGAATATACCAACAATACTTAGCTTGTTTTGTATGAACCCTTGTATAGTTTATGCAATTAAGATAAAAAAAAATTTCCTAACGATGGTAAATTTATATGTTTATATTCAATAATGGTAGATACATATGTTACATACAACAACTTTCTAACAAAAACGCCGGTTACAAATTAATGTCATAAAAGTCTACGATCATAAAACAAATATACATAGTCAAAACAGATTACCTTTTGGAGAAATAAAACAAACTTATCACTAATTTCATTTTTTATTTTAGTTTAAGGCTTTTATAAATGAAATCCAGATCCTTAACTGTGGAAAATATCTGAATCACAAACCAAAAGGGACATGTAATTAATCCCAAGTCAGAAAAAAAAAATTAAGGTCAAATTTTCTGGGTTTATAAATAAGGTCAAACCAACCTTGGAGTTATTTTTCAATTTTATTAATGTTTGGTTGAAAAAAAAAAAAAAAAATCTGAGTTAGGTTTTTCAAAAAACACAGATTTTTTTTTTTGTTTTTTGATCAAAAAAATAAAATCCTTATTAGATTTAAATCCGTTCTTCATCGAATAATCGTTTTGACGTGTCGTCTCTCCCTGTTTCGTTTCTTTCATTGCACCATCTCTCTTCATTTACATAATGATATTTCTAAAACTAAAAAATCTAAATAAAAAGAAACAATTAATAAAGACAGCGTACCAGAGGATCGTTACGCTTAGCTCGTAATAAAACATTACTATCCAAGAAGAGACGATGCGGATGGCTATAAGCTTGCCGCTTATAACACTTGACGCAGAGATCAAACGTGTCGTCGCCACATTTCGATTCAAAGCACGTTACACACGTGAAGTATAAACCACTCAGAGCATGGAGGCACACGTCGCAGCAAACGGTATGCGTCCGAGCCACATAGTAAAGGGTCAAGACCTCCGCGAAGTCGAGCTGACCGTCCCCATTTTGGTCAAGCGTCGGAAACATCTCGGGATGGAAGCTAGCTAAACCGGCGGTTTTACCCAAGAAGTCGGTATACTCACGAAGGCTGACACGGCCGTTACCGTCAACGTCCATTGCCCGGAAAAACTGACGTGCCAAATTCTTTTGTTCCTCGGTGCCGTTGTTGTAATAAGCAACCGCCGCTTCCCTGAGCTCTTCCATTATTGATGAGATTGTTGAGAGGGATAAGTGAATGGAGAATATGTGAATGGATTATATATATGTGAATGGAGAATATCTTGTTTAAGGTAGATGCATGTGTGTGGATGTTATGAAGAGGAGACTTGCTTAAGTCGAAATGGTCAATGACTTTGACAAAATGAAAAAATATGTTTTTTAAAAAAAATTTATTTTAGAGGAAAAGGCTTTTTCTTTGTCAACCAAATATTAAATTAGAAGATAACTCTAATGTTAAGCAAAGTTATATACATCTACATAATTATATACATCAACCCAGACTTTTAAAGATAATAATACATCAATTCTTGTATTCATATAACAACACAAACTTAACAAAGAGATAACTTCCATTAAATTTTATTTTTATTCAAAATAACTAATAAGCATAGGATATGAACTACAATTTTTGAGCAGAGAAATGGTGGATGCTATGAAGAGGAGACTTGCTTAAAATCGAAATGTCAATGATTTTAGCAAAATGAAAAAATCTGTTTTGTTTTTTTTTTTTTTTTTTTGAAAAGTCTATACTAGTATATCAACAAAAACTTATTTTAAAAAAAAAATACATCAACTTTGTGTATTCATATAACAACAAAAACTTAACAAAGAGATAATTTCCATTAACTTTTATTTTTATTCAAAATATTAATATATACATGATAATTTTTATATACCAAAATGTAAAATATTAAAAACTCCAGAAATTTATTTAAAATTTTTAAAATTCAAAAATATAGAATCAAAATTATGTTAACAATATAAAACATAAAATTGTGCTTATTTTAATTGGTGAAATAAATATGAATAATTTATGATAAAATAATACATATATTTTTTTCGATCAAATTTTGGATTCTCAAAAATAACTCATAAGTATAGGATATGAATTATGATTTTTGAGCAGAGAAATTGTGGATACTATGCAGAGGAGACTTGCTTAAATCGAAATGTCAATGACTTACGCAAAATAAAAAAATCTGGTTTGTTTTTTTTTTTTTGTTGAAAAGTCTATATACTATATTAGTAAACCAAAACTTATTTTTTAATAATACATCAATTTTTTATATTCATATAACAACAAAAAACTTAAAGAAGAGATCATTTCCATTAATTTTTATTTTCTTCAAAATATTAATATATACATGATAAATTTTATATACCAAAATGTAAAATACTAAAAACTCCAGAAATTTATTTAAAATTTTAAAAAATTCAAAAATATAGAATTAAAATTATGTTAACAATATAAAACATAAAATTGTGCTATATTTTTATTGGTGATCTAAATTATGAATATTTATGATAAAATAATATAAACATATATATATATATATATATATATATTTTGATCAGATTTTTGGATTCTCAAAAATAACTGATAAGCATAGGATATGAACTACGAATGCTATGAAGAGGAGACTTGATTAAATTGAAATGTCAATGACTTAAGGAAAATGAAAAAATCTGTTTTGTTTTTTTTTTGTTGTTGAAAAGTCTACAGACTATATTAGTAAACCAAAACTTATTTTTTAATGATACATCAACTTTTTGTATTCATATAACAACAAAAACTTAACAAAGATATATTTTCCATTAAATTTTATTTTATTCAAAATATTAATATATACAAATAAATTTTATTTACCAAAATTTAAAATACTAAGAACTCCAGAAATTTATTTAAAATTTTTAAAATTCAAAAATATAGAATTAAAATTATGTTAACAATATAAAACATAAAATTGTGCTATATTTTTATTGGTGATATAAAATATGAACAATTTATGATAAAATAATATAAACATATATATATATATATATATTTCGATCAGATTTTCGATTCTCAAAAATAACTGATAAGCATAGGATATAAACTACGATTTTTGAGCAGAAAAATTGTGGATGCTATGAAGAGGAGACTTGCTTAAATCGAAAGGTCAATGACTTAAGCAAAATGAAAAAAATCTGTTTTGTTTTTTTGTTGTTGAAAAGTCTATATACTATATTAGTAAACCAAAACTTATTTTTTAATAATACATCAATTTTTTGTATTCATATAACAACACAAATTTTATTTTATTCAAATATTAATATATAGATGATAAATTTTAAATACCAAAATGTAAAATCCTATAAACTCCAGAAATTTATAAAAAAAAAAATCTGGCAAAGATACTGAGGAAACTTTGAGTTCTGGCCACTTCAGGAGATTGTTAATAGAAAAATAAAAAATGTTGACATGTGTATGTTTCTGGCAATTATAAAAAAAATTCATGTATTTTATAACAAATATTGATAAGTTGGATTCTTTTCGGGAATTGTTTAAAAAACAGTAACAGCGTTGTTCACATTGTTAACGGGCTGTTACGGAGTTAGGGAAATCTGAATAGAAAATATACCGTGCTTTTTATATTTATAAATTTGTTTGTGTATTTTCAGGCAAGGAAAAATGTTTGTATATTTTTTTGGCAAATATTAAATAAGTATGCATATTTTTCAGGAATATTGCAAGTTGCAACATTGTTATTTTTTTTTGTCATTCGTCATTTGTGTGCATCAAATCAACTAGTCAACCTATGTTGTGTGTGTGTTGTAGGCTTGTAGCTCTGTACTTTGATTTATTTTTTGTCGACAAGCTTTGTAATTTGATTAGACAACTAATTGTTTGTTTAACACTCATCAACATATCAACCAATACACAGCGTGTGAATAATACACAAACATTAAAAAAGAAAGAAACAAAAAAAAAATACACGTAGCAATGTGATTTCAATCAAAAAATAGCTCACTTCAAAGATTGTAAAGCAGAAGAGGTAGTGACAAGACTAGACAAAAGACCAACGAGAAGTGCATTGTTGTAAGTGGTTGGCTCGTTCTGCATTGGGTTCTCTCGTGAGTCAGTGAACGTCTCGTTGAAGAAAGGTCCACCTACGAGTGCACCATATGCTATGTTTGGGTTTGGTTTGGTTGAGTTGAACCATTTGAATCCATCTAAGCACCCTGTGGTTGCATCTGCGGGAATAGAAGCTCCTCTATGATGCACAAACTCTGGGTATTTGTCTCCATAACCCACCACGAAGCTCGTTCCTAACGGATTCTTCCCCAGCATGTAATCAGCCTACAGGAAGAAACTCCAGTGAGTCTTCTTCTTTGAGTTGTTTTATATTGTTTGTGTATAGTTTCTCATATGTTGTTAGTAGTTACCTGTGATTTGGCGAAATCTCTGAGCTCTGTTGCTTTGAAGATTTTACCGTCGCAAGATATTTTGTGGATTCGGGAAGTGAGCATGTAATCACTGAAAAGCGAGGCTAAGAACGCTGAGGACACGGATTGTTGCAGCGAGTTCCATTCACTAACCCATACAAGACCACCTATTTAACAAGAACCAAGCTTTATAAGAAACTGAGTCAAAGAGGCTTTATGTTGTATATGCAATATTAAAAGTAGAGATTACCGTTTGTTCTACTAGCTGTAGCTGTTGGAGACTTTGGTAAAAGCCCACACATGACAGCTTTAGCTGTGTCCCTGTAACTTCCAAGTCCCTTGCTTCCTGCTAAATCTTTTTTAAAGAAGAGTAATCTTGATAATAGTACCTGCAATGATTAAGAAGCATAAATGTTATTCAAGCGAAAAAAATCAAAAACAGAAATGCTCCAACTGGTGTTCAATCTAACCTGTGTTCCAGCAAGCTTGTTGTCCCAACTAAACCAAGTTGGATTTCCAAAACTAGCAAACTCATTTCCATGTTTAGTCACATAGTCAAGGTAAGTTTTGTCCTCCGTAGCATGGTACAACCAACTAGCAGCCCATAATAACTCATCCCCATACCCTGTCGAATTGTAAAACTTCTGAACCTCAGGTATATTAACACTGTAAGAGCCTCGTTTAGTATCTGCAAAATCAAACAACTGCTTGGCATGCTTCAAAAGCGTGGCTGAATACTGAGAGTCACTATCCTTAAACACTAAAGACGCAGAAGCCATAGCTGCAGCAGTTTCCGCAGCAACCTCCGTCCCTGGAGTATCTACATCAATTTTAGTAAGTGGTCTCTTCTCTTTCATATCCTCAGGTCTCTCCCAGCATGGATGATCTATTTTTGGATCTCCCACCTATAATACACAATCAATCACTATGAGACTCATTTGCTTCCACACTCTAATCTAAGCATGAATGATTTTGAAGTCCAAAACCTGGATATAGAGGACATTATCAGAAGGATGAGCTTTGATAAGATAATCAGTAGTCCAACGAAGAGAGTCTTTAGCAGGATCTAATTGGTTGACAGCATCCATCTGATCACCATACTCAAGAATCGACCATGAAAGAACCGTAGCAGTGAAAGCCATAGGGAAACCAAACTTAATATGATCACCAGCATCATATAAGCCTTTGGAAAGATCAAGATCAGCTTCACTTCCATCTTTAAGACCTGAATCTCCTCTCCAAGGTATCTTATTGTTCACCAATTTACCAGCTAACAACATTCAAAAACATGCAAACGAATCAAAATCAAAAATAACTTGTCAGGTAAGTTAAGAATCTAATGGAATCTGCGAAATTAGATTGAAGAAGTATTACATTTCTGGATATCGAAGAACTGTAAAGACAACTTGAGAGCGTCGGCGTATTTTTTATCAATGGCGCCGGGAGGACCAGGAACAGGACCAGAACCATCAGCGTCACCGGATTTCTTCATTCTAGATTTGACGGTGTAAACGACGGCGAGAACAACAGCAGCTAACACAATAATCGCGATAAACCAACCGCACCAACCTTTGGACTTTGATTTCTCCCCCATTTTTTTGATTTTTTTCGAAATTCGTGGATTTGATTTTAGATCCGAGGTTCAATGTAGCTAGATTCACTTAGCTACACGGATCTATAGGAATCTGTTGATGAAGATGGGAAGGAGGAGCAAAGGTGATAGGTTGAATCAAAAAGGAAGGTGGAGAGAGGAGTCACTGCCCACACTTCTGCTTCTTCTACTCTAACTTAAAAAATAAAAAATCAAATCTCTCTAAAAATTAGTTTAAAGTCGGTGGAGTATCAAGCGGGATTTCAGATCTATCTAATTTTTTTTTTTCCTTCTTTAGAATCTTTTTTTTTTTGTGTTAGTATATTAAATCAAGGTTGTATTTATTGATTAATGTAATTTATAAGGTGAATAATTACTGTTTTACCCCTTTTTAACTTTAAAGGAAGCAAATGAGACGGGTACAACTGTATGTAAAATGTAGTCAGTGTGTCACTGTCACAATTGTCGGTCGCTATATCAATTTTTATTAGGTGTCCACATTTATAATAGGAGGAAAAGAACTAATTTGTTTGTAAATAAAATTAAGTAGGCCAACATTTTAAATTGGGAAAAATTAAAAAAATCTGATGGGAACAAGAACAACAGATTAAAGAAGTTTAATAAGGAACAAGTGGGGTTAGTGGTGCTTTATTTTTGTTGCCATTTGTTGCCATATCTCACCATGCAAGGCTTCTCCATCTTTGTCGACTCTAGCCAGAGGTGTATAAGTATTGAGTCTATTGACCATTATGCCAATGAAAGACAAAGTGGAAAATTTGAGATTATTGGGTCTGGGCTTTACCAAGCATTAAACTAGCCCATTAGCACGCCAACTTGGCAGAATCCCTAAATCCGAACCCTTTATTTTTTTTTTTTCTTATTATCTAGAGATTCAGTCTTGCGCTCGTAATCCATGGAGGACTGATCGAGTGATCGTGTTATAATTTCCATCTCCAGAGAGGTCGTCAGTCTATAACAAGTTCCGCACTTGCGTTTTTTTCTCTTTATATTTTGTTCTGAAATCGCCGGATGATGAGTTTATTTCGTGATCACATCACACCATAATTAGCTGAATTTCTTAGAAATTGCTATGGTCCTTTTGATTTTGTATGTAGTACCACAAAGTAATTGGTAATGTGTTACGTCATTTTTATCAAGTGTCACTGTGTCAGGTGTAAAGTCTCTGTCTTGTGTTTATCTTGTGATAGATATATATAGCTGATGTCTTATTATTTTTATTAGGTCTTTAATTTTGAATCACAGATGTTGATGGATGTTGAAGCTAACGCACAACCAACAAAGCAAGATCGATCGAGAAAGAGATGGACTCCGTTTCTTGACAAGGTTTTAGCTGACTTGGTGGTTAAACAGATTCAATCAGGAAACAGACATAACAACGTTTTCGATAGCAAAGCATGGAATAACATACGCCGTGAATTCAACGAGCAGACGGAGCTTAACTTCAACAATATTCAGTTGAGGAAACATCTTGCTGTTCTGAGACAACGCTATAACACTCTTGAATCATCTCATGTTCAAAACGAATCTGTTCTCGAAGAAGATACAAGATGTATCTTGGGGTTTGACTTGTTGGAAGAAGACTCTGGTGTAAGCTTACTTACTTTTATCCTCTTTAGGTTTAAGCATTGTGTTTTATTGAAGGAAATGCTTGTTTTTTTGCACACATGGTTCCACAGGTACAGCCTAGGAGTGATGAAGCAGTTAATGTTAAGGATTGTCCCATTTATGAGCAGCTTTGCACTATATTTGGTGATGATTCCGTTGATGGTAGATATGCTCAGTCAAGTCACTTTGAAGGATTAGAAGAATCCATGGCAAATCAATCCTCAGAGAATATATCAACACCAATCTTAGCGCAAGCAGACACAAACTTGGTAGATAGAAAAAGGAAGAGAGAACCTGATTCAAAGACCTCTTTAGGACCGAGCCATATTGATCAAGCAGCATTGGAGAAAATGGCAGGTGCTTTGTCGGACATGGTAACTACTTTGAGGTCAAGGATGGCTGATTCGGAAACGCAAGAGGACAGATTTAGTATTACAAACTGTATCAATGTGCTTGACGAGATAGAGAACATGGATGAAGGCGTCTACTATGCAGCTTTAGACATTTTTGAGAACCCTGGTCTTAGAGAGACTTTCATATCTCTTAAAAGTAACAAGTTACGGTTAACATGGTTACAAGGAAAATGCAGGAAACTTTCTCCTTCAGTTTCACTGGTAGGCTGACTTCAACCTATATATATGTAGCTAGCTCCTTGTTGTTGCAAGTAAAAACCAATAGATTTGGTCTTTTGTAGAGATTTGTTTTGGTTGCTGATTGATGATAGATAGCTAAAGAGGGAAAATAGTATCAGCTTTAAGATGAAGATACAAGCTTACTGTCATGTTACTTCATGACAACAGAAGAAATATTTTGATTGAACTCTGATCTCTATGATACAACATGTTGTTCCGTCATGTGTTTGGTGAACAAAACAGTATTGTACAATGAAGAAATGTGAGAAGGGAGGAAAAAGAGATACTTTGATCTGTTTTCTCTAGTGCAAAGACAATTTAGTCATCGTCCTTGAACTCCCTGACCATATACGAAAAAAGAAGATAACAAAAGTGTGAGTATATCTATCTCTACAATGTGCAACAACAACAAAAAAAACAGAGTAGCTTTGAATAATCATACAGTACCTTCGATCAAGGTATCGAGGTTGAACACCAGAGCCTTGACAAGTAGTGCAAGTTAAAGAACCAGCACCATCACAGTTGATGCAGTTAGAGACTTCTTTCTCTCCACCACCAAGCTCTACTGTCACATTACCACTTCCCACACACAATCTACATTTCTCTGCTCCACAAAATAAACAAACACCATCAACTTGATAGAGAGTTATAAGAGATAAGAGTAATAAAAGAAGCAATAATAAAAAACGTACGAGCTCCGGTTCCATTGCAAGGAAAACAAGGTTGAGTATTCTCTCGCTTAGACTAAATCGAGAAGTTGTGTTAGAAAAACGCAAAAAAATCTCAATCGATTGAATCAAGTGAATCTGAAAGACTTACGGCATTGTCGATTTGAGTTTCGTAGAACACAGGGATTCCGATTCCTAATGCGACGCTGGCTACGCCAACTGATATTGCGACTACCTAAAATTACGAAAAAAAAAACCGAAATTGAGAATCAAATTGAAGTGATGAGAAGAGAGAAGAGAGAGAGAGAGAGAGAGAGATGAGAATCAAAAGTACCGTGTTGGGATCGAGTTCAGCTTTGATTTGGGGATAAGATGGAGACCGGAGATTCTTCGCGGAGAAAGAAGGCGGAGTGAAATTGATTGGACGGTGGATGAACGGAGAGTGAAGAAGACGAGGCGGAGAGGGTGCTGAAACTGGCATTTCGATTTCGATGTTGTGTGGAAAGCTATGGAGAACGATAGCTTAAGCGCGCGCGAAGATGAGAGGAGGAGGAAGAAGAAGATGAACCAGTGGTTTTGGGATAATCTCAGCCACTAGATGTTTAATCATTAGCGGCTAAGATTTGTTCACGTGGCTTTATTCGATTTATCCAAATTTTATCCATTTTTGTATTTCGGAGAGGGAGCAATCAGGTGCGAAAACGATACGGTACACCCTCTGGTCAAAAGTAGAAGATAGTAACCGTCAGATCAAAATCCAACGGCTGCTAAAACTTTTTTCAAAGTTGTTTGTTTTACGTACTCGGTTACTATATGATATGGAGCCCGCAACGCACTGTTTCAAGTTAAAACTGTCAAGCAGAGAACAAAATATATACAATTAGGAGAAAAAAGGATTCGCAAGTCACTATCCCCGATACGAATCATACCGTTTTCGCTTCTCCTTTCGCGCAAGTCACTGTCCGTAACCGTCGCCTGCCGCATCATCACGTCGTCTCATCATAAGATAGGTATATATGTTATGGTTTCAATCGCTTTTAAACGTTGCGTCATCTCAATGCTTAGTGTCTCGTTTTCGGAATTTGGATATAGTTCATAATTATATAATTGTGATTAGCAGATTCGTTTGTTGTTTTTGCATATGTTTAGCAGGTGATCACAAATGATTGGATCGTTTCTGACAAGAGGCCTTCTGTATGTTACTCAATAACTTTGATCTCTTCTTTTGTGTTCCCTAGCTAGGAATAGTTAGTTGTATATAATCAAACAAACTAATGAAACTTTCAATTATTGACAGAATGGTGTTTGGATATGCGTATCCTGCTTATGAGTGTTACAAAACGGTTGAACTCAACAAGCCTGAGATTGAACACCTTCAGTTCTGGTGCCAATATTGGTATAATATTATGATGAGCGTCTCTCATATAATTCTTTTCTTTTCTTGATCTCTAGCTTTTAAGGTTACTAAATATTGCTTGTTGCTTCCTCTTAAACATCTTTGTAGGATTATTGTAGCTGTTTTAACGATATCCGAACGAGTTGGCGATGCTCTTGTTTCCTGGTACGTACATGTTGTTATTAATTTTTTAAGTACTTGGTTAGTAACAAATATATAGTTTCGCTGTTCTTATTATATTATATTTTGTTTTCATTTTGAAGGTTACCAATGTATAGCGAGGCCAAGTTGGCATTCTTTATTTATCTCTGGTTCCCAAAGACCAAAGTAAGTAAAGCCTATGAGATACAAAATCTTTTGATTCAATTGTCTTTCTCTCTAACAATTGATATATCTTCTGTGTGTTTACCTTTTCAGGGAACTACATATGTGTACGATTCTTTCTTCAGGCCATACATCTCAAAGCATGAAGATGAAATTGACCGCAGCTTGATAGAGGTACGGACTAGAGCTGGGAATATGGCAATGATATATCTCCAAAAAGCAATCAACCATGGACACACAAGATTCTTTGAGATCTTGCAGTATATTTCCGAACAATCTACACCAAAATCTAAGTCTGAGGTAATTAGTTAATTCTTTTCACCTCTCTCTACGCGTATATATATATATATATATATATATATATATATATATCTTGTTTCTAGTGTCCACGCATGATCTTTCTACTCTTTTTGACTCTTTTTAACATGTGAGAGTTCATTATAAGATCTTTAATTTACTACTTCTTCTATTTGTGAACAGGAAAAGAAACAGACAACAACACCTGAAGTTGATGACCCAATTCCTAAGGTGAAAGAAAACGAAGTTACCAAGTGAGGTAGAGACTCATCCAAGAGGATGTAACACTAAGACTGACTCGTGAATCCACACATTGTACTAACTATGTATCATTCATCTTCTTTCTTTTAGTCGCTAATAGGAGGAACAAACGTATATGCGTTAATGTTACTTTCATATTACAAATGTAAATTGCTAATAAATAAAGTACCTTAATTTATCCATTGAACTATTAGAATTTGGCTTGACATGTACCGTAAACTTAAATGCTTCACGTGTGTGATGGCACCCAATCCCTTATCAAGCCCACATGTGACATGTCTCCACTCTCTTAATCTAGCAGGCCGGATATAAACCGACCTGTCAAAACCCACCTATCATCTCAATTCGTTGTGGATCAGGTTAAATGTGACGGGTAGCAGAATGGATAAACTGCTTTTACATCACTGCTCAAATACTTTTATTTTTAAATTTCAAAGAAACTATATACACTTTGGTCGTTATTACATTTGTTACTCAAAAGATAAAAGAACACTCTGCAAAGTAATTTATAAAACGAAAGGGGTTAAACATAAAAATAATACATAAACAATAGGACCACACGGCTACAAGTTGTGACATATCATCATTGTGTGGAAAAATACATAAACATTTACAAAATATCTAACTGTATGGCATTGTATTTATTGTACGTACAAAATAACCAATTTGATAATACGTGTAAAACGAAGACCAAAATGAATACAGATTTTCATAAATTTATGAGTTGTGTAGAGAGACCAATAATTGAAAGAAGGATATGCAACGGAATGATTGATGAATCCACTATAAAAATTAGGGACCATATTTGAATGATAGTTGTTGTATATATCTACTTGCATTTATTGATATGAAGCTTGTTGTTGTTGTTGTATGATCCAGTGTGAAACTAAAGAGTGTCAGCAAGAAGAACCTCTCTTCTTCTTCTTATTTTTTTCACCATTTTGTTTAATTCTCCACAAGCCATCCCTGACGCGATAAAAATCCCAATTTTGGACTCTCTAACTATAAAAAAGCAACACAACAACAAACAACTACAATTTTTAGGTAGTAAAGACCAAAACCAGGTCTCGTTTTCTCTCATCTAATTTTCTACAAGTTATTTGATTGCAGAATGAGTGTGTGAAAAGAATTACATTGCAGTTGTTACAAGTATTCTAGTATTAAAGTAGACCACATGCTTTTCATACATACTGTATCATTATCACAATGTATTATTCACACTTTCGTGACAGTTCTTTAGGCATATGAGATATGACTATAGTTTTTTTTACTGTAAAAGTTTACTTTATTAATATGGAACATGATACAGTAAGATACTTTCAAGATGATGCAAAACAGTAATGGATATTAACAGTTTATTTTGGAAACTAATTCTCAAATGTATATTTTCTTGTACCACAGGTATTATGTTCGTTTGTTTGTACAAAATTTCAAAAATCGTATGTCTGTTTAAAAAGTGTACTAAATAATTTGTTTTCTTTTTTCTTTATGATATTTGACCCTTTGAGCTAGGGATTAATTATTTGATATTAGTGATATGTCCGTACGTTTAAGTTTTCAACTAGTTGGGTGGGAGATGTAATCTAATTAAAATGACATCAGATGCGGGGCTTGATTCGATTCCTTATAATAAGTACGTAGTATAGTATATTATGATAACATGAAATGGGGACACAACAATTGTCTCTAGTTTTCATATATTTTAAAACCATTTTGCCAAACCTTTAGACCCCAAATCACACGTGCACTTTATAACATGGTAAACGAATAACACATTATACTAAGAGTAACACCATTTTGTATCTAGAGATATACTGATCTTCTAGTCTTCTTGTTGTTGGTCACAGAAATAAACCTTACAAAAATTTTCAAAACATACCTGAGAAAATTCATGAAAAGATCCATACTACTAGTATATACGTATCACAGTACGAAGCTTTCTCTCTCTCTGTCGGTGTTTTAAAAAACTACAATCGTTCGTGGCTCTATATTTAATGCCATATTCAAAGCACTTGAATTTATACAAATTGGGAATTGGAAGGTTTCTCTTTACTGCAATACAAGATGGGTAATACCAATATAAAATTTATATCAAATTTTGAAGTTATAAATGAGTAAAATTTATTAATCACAACCCAACCCTTACCAGCCACGTTGTCAGTATAGACTCTTTTTAATACTACATGCAGCAGGGATTAAAATTTTCTGTCAGTCGAATAAATTCCATTGTCACCGGACTTCTAACAAATTATTTAAACGTTACGTTTGTAAACAATTACTTTAACTTTTCGTTTTTTTGAAATTCAAACTCGTTTTTTTTAAGAATCAAACACATTCTCAACACCTCGCGCTCCTTTTTCTTCTTTTGTCTCAATGAAACTTATAAAATAGCAAACATCATTGAACACAATTTGAAACGAAATGACTAATTCTATAATGATAATAATAATGATCTCTGATGATTTTTATAACCAAGTTTATTAGATTGAAAAAACAAAAGAGAGGGACAAATGTGGAACACGACAAGTGAGAAGGCCAAAGCGACTTCGTGATAAAATCCAAGTATTGCGGCGAATGTGAAGGCCTTCGATTTTTACATCTGGTCAATGGTCAACCTTATAAAAAAATATTTTGATTGCTTCAGTTTTTACCTTGATTATGATTACAGTAATTCACTTTATGTTACTTATTGATGAGCGATTAATACAATTACTCAAATCTATGTGTTGAGTGTTTAATACCACAACCTAAAAGTATATGGTGCCTGAGTTATCAATATTATTACTGCCATGATGTAAGTTAGACACTGTGTTGTGGAATTCTCAATTCTCACCATTTATTATAAAATAAAGTATCATTTATTTCGTGCACTAAACCTTTTTATGATAATCAGTATATTAATAAATGAATTTACACCCATACCTATTTACACAAACTTCAAGTGTAACTCCACCACTTTTTACTGTAGTGGAATCAGTTTATGACACCCTAACTTAATTACTTTTGAGAAAGGAACAGTCTATCAGTCTAGTCCAATATCGTTTTCTTACAGATTACATACACATTGCAGATATATTGCATTTTTTTTTTTTTTTTTTGGACTAATGCAGATATATTGCATATATCTTAAATACTGTAAATAATTATTGAATTTAACACCAAAACATACTATAGAAATAAATTAAAATACAGTATGGTTTAGTTTATTTATAGGAAGGAATCTAAGAAATAAAAGGCATTGAAAAATCCAACTCGAGACAAATAGAACATTTGGAATCCGTAATCACAGTTCCAAATACGAAGTTTCCAAAGACCTTGTCTGGTGTTTAACGTGTAATATATCTTGTTTCTGTTTTAAACAATTGTTTTGACCATACATCCAAAACAATTATTTTATAATAATGAGTACTACTCCAATCTTCAAACCTTTTCTATTTTGATAAACATGGATTAATTCTCCAATCTATAGTCTTCATAGCTAAAATTTTCATTATTATTATGTATTATAGCGTCTCATAATAATGAGATTTCAATCAGAGATTTGAGTATAATATACCAAACAAATCGATATATTAAAGAGTCAAGATGCTTTCTTACGTGGCATTTTGTCTGCATCTCTACCAATAGAAGCTTCAGTGACGTTAACAAAGTCAGCCCCTTAAGTAGGTCAAACTGTAATGGCAGATTATATAGATGAAGCAGATAGATAGATGAAAGCAGTTAAAGCACATACAAGGCCAACCAAGCTCGTCCAAAAAAAATTAATTTCAATAGTATCTTCTAACTAATTTCTTATCATCAAAAAAGTAATTCACTATTTGAAATGCATATTAAATACTGTTCTTTCTTTTGAGGAAAATATACAAAATTAACTGCACTGCAAGCCTACAACTAAAAAAGTAAGCAACCAGATGCCAAAATTAATTAGAAAGATCTGACAAAACAAGATATCTGAATATAGTTAATTTAGTACCCTTTGTACAATTCAAAAGATTATAAATCTTAGTAAATTAAAATTCGAAATGAGAAGGGTAAGAAAGTAAAACTGTAAAATAAAGACCCATTAAAGAAAGATAGAGCCCACTACTTTAACCTTCTTCCCTCCTTATTACACATCTTGGATCCATCTTCGATTTCAACACCTAAGAAAAAAAAGGTTATAATTAAAGAACCATAAAGAAGAACACAAAAGAGAAACTCTCACATTCTCAAGAGTTTCTTTCCTTCTTTCTTACAATGGCTTTACTAACTTTCTTGCCGGAAAACGCAGAGCCGCCTCAAAAACACAATCCACCGTCGAGCAAACGCAAGAAACGCGAGAATCCCACCGACCAAACTCAACCGCAGAAACAGAAACCACACAAACCGCAGAAATCGAAGAAACCAGTACTTCCTAAGCAGCCTTCTTCATGGGACCAAATCAAGAACCTATTGACTTGCAAACAAATCGAAGGGTCAAGAGTCCATGATCCTTCCAAGAACTCTCAGCCTGCTCCGTCCATCACTACTAACTTATCTCCTTCCAAGCTCGGCTCGTCGTGCAGCTCCATATGTAGCTTCAGAGACGTGGCTCACGGCAACACTCGCGTGGTTCATAGAGCAGACCACTCTCCCGACGTAGCTAACTCGACTGCTCCTGACTCGGAGACTCGGCTTCTGACTCGGAAACCTGGTCAACACGGTTCCTCTTCGTCTCGGTCTCTTACATCTGGCTCAACGAGATCTAACGCCAGTGGGAGTTACACGTCATCATCAACGACTTCGTTTAGAGCCATGCAGTTCCGTAAACTCTCCGGATGTTACGAATGTCACATGATCGTTGACCCTAGCAGGTAAAAATGACTACACAAATTAATGATGAGAGAAGTCATCCTAGTTATAATTTAGTATGTTCATTATTTTTTTCTTTAAATGGTAGGTATCCAATTTCGCCTAGGGTTTGTGCTTGTTCCCAATGTGGAGAAGTTTTTCCCAAGCTTGAAAGCTTAGAGCTTCATCAAGCTGTTCGTCACGCAGGTACGGGTTTTACATTTTACTATTTTCGTTTGTTAAAATTAATTTTAACTTTATCATTTAGCTCAAATTATTTAATTACGCTCTAGCTAATAGCTACAATCTTTTTTCTTTTTTGGTGTGAATACTGAGTAGTCGCATTTTTTAAAGTTAAACCTAGTATCCAGTGGGATTTCGTTAATGCAAATTGCTTAGTAAAGTAAAATATTATGTTTTTGGATCCTTAATTGGAAAAAAATTAAGATCTCAGTCCATGATTTGACTTGTGAATGATGATATAAACTCAACTTGTTTAGTATTTGATTGAATTATTAGCACTAACACATGTTTTCCGGTGAATCTGCACTTGGATTTATCGATAGATTTACCATAATGTTAAGCAAATAATTAACGAACATGCTTTATTAGCTTACACTTATCTTTTTTTAATGGAATCAAGATCTCAATGTTATTGTCGGTGATAATATCGATCAAATAAGTTAGGATGAATTTGGCCTTATGTAGCAGATTCATCCGCATTTTTAGAGAATATTACAAAAGAGAATAGGGAATAAATATAACTGGAGAGGTACAATATATTCTATGGTATCCATATATGTCGTTTTGCTTTGGAAAACACTTAGCATGCTGCCATGGGGACCATTTTGTGTACTATAAAAAGAAACAGCTGTCTCTCTGCTCTTAACTAAATTCAATGTCCCCCTGATACTTATTACGTGTCATTTAACTATTCGACAGTATAAGAATTACAACCCCACCTGACAGTAACCGAATTAAAACTCTGTCTTAATGTTTCCAAAACTCAAGATTTTGTTTTGACTTGATAATACAGTTTCCCTGATTTTATGAGCAAAAAACGTTGTCGTTTTCTTTGCAGTTTCGGAGTTAGGTCCGGAAGATTCGGGTCGAAACATAGTGGAGATCATATTCAAATCAAGCTGGCTTAAAAAAGACAGTCCCATCTGTCAGATCGAACGGATATTAAAAGTCCACAACACTCAACGTACGATCCAACGGTTTGAAGATTGTCGAGACGCAGTGAAGGCGCGTGCGCTTCAAACCACCAGAAAAGACGCTCGCTGTGCCGCTGACGGCAACGAGCTTCTTCGTTTCCACTGCACCACTCTCACTTGCTCTCTCGGAGCTCGTGGCTCGTCTTCTCTCTGCTCTAACCTCCCTGGCTGTGGCGTATGCAACGCGATTCGCCACGGATTCCTAGGAAAATCCGCTGGCGGAGGAGGAGCTACCGCAACCGCTAACGTAGGCGGGGTGAGGACGACGGCGAGTAGCGGAAGAGCTGATGATTTGCTGACGTGTAGCGATGATGCGAGGAGGGTGATGCTTGTGTGCCGCGTGATCGCTGGGAGAGTTAAACGCGTTGATTTACCGGCGGCGGAGGGTTCTGTTACGGCGGAGAAGAAGTCTCCGGTGGAGGATAGTTCGGCGGTCGGAGTTTCATCGAGCAATGGTGTGTTTGACTCGGTGGCGGTCAACGCTGGAGTTTATTCGAATCTGGAGGAGCTTGTGGTTTATAACCCGAGAGCTATATTACCTTGCTTCGTAGTTATTTACAAAGTCTTAGAATCTTGAATTTGTAATGTTAACTTAAGAAATAATGTTTGTTCTAGTACTTCTAACATTTTATAGTATAAGGAAATTAGGTTAATTAATCATCAACCTGAATCATAAATCCCATCTTATTATTGACTTAATAAGTGTGTAATTCTTAGGATTTTAAGCTAGTATGTTCAAAATTACATATTTTTTTTATCATTGAGCTCATGATTAGGTTAAGAATTACTAGTAGAGTGAGGTTAAAAACTAATGATTATTAATTATGATCAAGTTAACGTGTTCTTTTCTCAAATTAGGCCTTTTGACCAGTAAGTAAGCGTAACATTTTGTTAACTATAGTAACTTTCACAGCTGTTCACACTGGTGGGCATCAAATAGTGTGGGACTGGCAGAGTGGTATAATTGCTACCACATGCGTTTTCAGTAAATTGTTTTATTCACCCGAGTTCTTTTCATTTTTTGTTCTTTAATTTTTCTAGGGAAAGCTGAATTGATTTTGTAAATAAAAGTTGGGTGTTGTATAGTTTTATTAGTTGAGTATACATATTATTACATAGTGTCGTCAAAACATAAGAAGAAACACAGTAGTTATATATTGGTATGGTTCAGATAAGTTCGAAATTTACCCATAAATAATAAAGGGTTAAAGCACGCTGAGAGGGTGCACCATTGGAACTTTCCTCGTTGTCAGAAGCTGCTACATTGTTTATTTATAAAATAAGTCGATTTCTCCTTGAAGTTGCAAATGAAATCAGAGATTTGGAATCAAACCAGTTTTATATTCGAGTTTTGCAACAAATATGTGGAACATACCATCAGTTTCACTGTTTCAGAATTCAGAAGTTATATTAAAAGATGGAGTTAAAGTTGACTCAACCAACTGTAGCGAGCAATGTTAAAAAGTAAGACCTTAAAACACATACGCATATGTCTATATCCAAATTTTTAAACAACATTGATTATGTAATGGTAATATTTGTATATTCTATAAAACAAAATATTTGAGACCTATGGACCTTTGAGTAACAACAAATTCCAAATGGGGAGATGCTTAATCCCGCTTGTAGTTTATGTTGTGAGAGGTTTTGTTGAAGAGTGTTTGGAAATAATTTCAGATCATCATAAAAAGTAGCATTGATGAATCATAATCTGTGAATTCTGCAAAGCCAGAAAAAGTGGCTTTAAAAATCCAGAACATATGATAAAAAAAAGAAGCTTGACAATATTTAAGGAGAAAAATGTCATTTAAATCATGAATTTTTAAATTTTGGCCATTTAAACCATGAATTTTGTTGTACGCCATTTAAAACATCTAACTTTTGTTGATTAATTTTTTTAAACATGAAATTTTGTTGACCAAGCCAAAAAAGACATGACGTTAAATTTAATAGTTGATCTACTAACAGACGTTACTTTGCCGTTAATCACACCGTTACTAACGTTTTAATGGAAGTTTTAGTTCGAGAAAATATCATTTAAACTATGAACTTTTTAATATAGGCCATTTAAACCATGAACTTGTAAATGTATGTCATTTAAACCATGAACTTTCAAATTTCTGTCATATAAACCATGAACTTGCCTTGGGCGTTAGGTGAAAACTAGACAACCTGAAAATTTTGGTTATCAAAGCAAACCGAAAAGAGAAAACCTAACCGTATGACGCAATTGATTTGGATAATTGGATTTTGGTTCGGTAGGTTTATTAGAAACCGCAAAAGTATATAACCCTAACCGGCTAAACCGTTTAACCCTTAGTTTAGTTTCTCTCTTCTTTTTTCGACTCTGCCTCATGATGCGATTCTGAAAAAGAGAATGAAGAACATCAATTCATCCTTTTTTTTCGATCTTTGTCATGTTTATTTGTTTTGAGTCTTTTCATTTATTAGGACACTACACTAGAGTTTGAAGGATTGATCATCTTGTTTTAAGACACTACACTAGAGTTTGAAGGATTGATCATTGTATTCATGTATTATGGTTTAAATGACATAAATTTGAAAATTTATGGTTTAAATGATATACATTTATAAGTTCATGGTTTAAATGGCCTATATTAAAAAGTTCATGGTTTAAATGACATTTTTTCAAACTAAAACTTCCATTAAAACGACATAGTTTTGTCAGTAACAGAGTGATTAACGGCGAAGTAACGTCTGTTAGTAGGTCAACTATCGGATTTAACGTCATGTCTTTTTTGGCTTGGTCAACGAAACTTCATGTTTAAAAAAGCTAATCAACAAAAGTTGATGTTTTAAATGGCCTACAACAAAGTTCATGGTTTAAATGGCCAAATTTAAAAGTTCATGATTTAAATGACATTTTTCCCGATATTTAAGAGTCATATACAAAACAAGTGATTAGTTCTTTTAATAGTTTGTTGATTATTAACTTACTATTATTACTGGTGCAATAAGAAAAGCTATACAGAGAAGAAAGCAATACATTTTTTTGTCCTGCTTCTTTTTATAATTTTTTTTTTACCGTATTTCGTTTACCTCTTTAGTCTAAAGTATTATCTTATTATTGAATATTGTTTACTTTTTCTTTTTCTGCAATTTTATTTTACCGTTTTAAGTCACTAGTCTGATTCTACTATGCTAGTGTAATATCTTCCCTAAAAACTCGGACTTGTTTACAAAAAATAAATAGAAAAACTTCCCTCAAAAGAACTGAACACAAAAAAAACTTGACTCAAAATGGAAACTAAAAATATATCACTGTGAGGTGAAACACCTAAAAATATATGTTACGTGTAAACTCGAATGGGCCTTCATGACTTGTTAGCCCCCGGCCATTAGTTACCTTAGAAAAATTTTAGACCCAAAGGTGTGAATCGTAACTCAAAGGTCCTTGATCCATTGAATTCGGCGAAGTCTTTTTTTTTTTTTTTGTCGTCTCTTTTTTTTTTTTTTTTGAAGTACAGATAATTCATTTGTTTACAGAAACGAAGTAAACTAATTGAATCATTTATCGTGCATGACTAAAAAATTACATGTTATTTTAGCCGATCTTTGTACATGATGATGTTACACTTTTACTTTTATGTTTAGTCCATGTGCGAAATTACATTCCAATTATTACGCAATTTTACCACAACATCTTTTACAAATAAGTTTCTCTCATATCATCATTTAGCATATTTACTCCTAGATAAAAAGGCCAACTGAATCAGTCTGATAAAATTCTCTGATATAGTAGTAAAAGTTCATGAAATTAATGAACTATTGAGCTATTTATGAGTTATCCAGGTGGTTTTAGTTAGTTTTAACTTTTAAGGAAGAATTTAAAGTGCAAGACATAATCATAACCGTCATAAAACCTTAAATTATAAAAAAAGAAACCTAATCCAACAAATCATTTCACCAAAAGCCTCTTAATTCTTTTTTGTTCTCTCCATGTCGCCTTCTCTCTAATGAATTTCCTCGTTATCTGCCTTTTAATATGTACTTTTTTTTTTAATCAAACTCTTGTTTTGTTCTACGTGCGAATAATGTTTTTGAAGTTAAATGTTTTGCTTACTGGTCCCAATATTCATTGTACCCCTAAAACTAGGTCAAAGACAAGTGTAACCGCAGGACCACTAATCTCCTTTTCTGAATGTAATCACTAATTACAGCTTTAATTATGCATTAATTATACGGCAATTCAACCTATGATTACTCGTACGTTGATTAGTTTCCTTTGTTTCTCATTGAAAGCTTTTAAAACTAAAGAAAACTTCAGTCTCTATGTCCATGTGGTGAGGTATATCATACGTTGGAATTATAGCAAAAGATACTGACATTGTCTTGAAGTGTTGCTGATGCTGTACACTTATACTTTGATCATAATTCCACGATGTAATTTTTCATATTTTGTATTGCAGTCACATTTAGACGAAAACATTTTAATAAGATAACTACTTTAGTCTTTGAACTAACAAATGAAAAAAACAAAAGTTGATATGGGATCTAAAATAAATTAAGCATATTGTTGGCCAATGTTGGGGGAAAAAACATTTTTTTTCCTGAGCAATGCTATGAGTCTGTGACACTTAGTCGGAACCATATACAATATAAACTATATAATAGGTTAATCTCTTGTCATTTAATTAAAACAAAAATTGGAGACAGTTAGATGGGATTAAGAGCTTTAGATAGAGTTAAGATGGGGCCTACATATGTTCATAGGATAAAACACATCTCAAGAAATTCTTTGGTGGTTTAATCATTGAAACACTCTTGTTCCTGTTTTTCCTCCTTGATGAATCATTACAAATTTTACTTGGGGAAATTTTTTAATTTAATTTTATAAGAATTTTGAATGCTAGTTCTATAGTTATTAAATTATCAAAAATATGTATACACGAGCTTTCACCATTCATATATAGAGTATATAGACAAAACCCTCGAGATCCAATTCATCTCTTCGAACGATCAGTTCGATAGGATTATCTGTCTTCACGATGAAGCTCTTCCACGGATTACGAAAGTTTCTCATGAGGCTCATCGATCTCACTCTCCCTTCCTCCTCTCGCCGGCATAAGAACTCACGCAACGGCTCCCACGACGGAGAGAGGTTTGAGCCGCCGAAGGTTTCGTGTAGTAGTTCGTACTATTCGTCTCATGTACACTACAGTGAAGCTATCGCTGATTGCATAGAGTTCTTCAACAAGTCTTCGGCTATGTCTTGTGATGAAGATCATGAAGCTTACGTTTAGTGATCAACATCTCAAAAGTCAAAGCTCACTTCTTTTTTTGTTTGCTTCAACATTTGGTTCGAGGCGTTGCTTTTATTTGAGTTATTGTAATTTTGAGAAACTTATATTATGGTTATTTATAAATTATTCACATTTTTGACGACTCTTTTCTAGGTAAATTTGTTTGAAACTTCGAGCATTTTCATTGTATACTCAAGAATATAGAAGTTTTTTTTTTTTAATAAGAAGTGGATAATAAAATATTTTCAAGAGCATTTACGAAAAGCCATACATACATGTGACATTATTATCAAAACCAAAAAAAAACACACAGCAAAAGAAATTTAGAAACCAAACTGTTTCATTGCAAAACCTTTTTCTTAGAAAATAACCCTCCAATAAACAAAGGGATCAAACTCTTCTTCTTCTTCTTCGTCTTCTTCTCCTTCTTTTTCATCGAAGGATGTCTCTCAAGAAACATCTCCACCACCGAACCATTATTACCACTCGGGTTTGCAAATTTCACGTATCTTTTCTCGCTCATCGATCTCAACGTCGGACTTCTGGTTAGTCTATCATCAACCCGAGGAACTAACACTTCGAATTTGGTTTTGAAGACAGTATCATCGATTCTGTTTTCGGGTTCCTCAGGATCTACTCTCAGCTTCTGGAGCTCTTGTTTTGTCCGTTCAAGCTCTTCCTTGAGACAAGACAATGAGTTTCTCATTTTTATGCTATCTTCCTTTGCCCTTTTTAGATCATGTTTTGTCTCTTCAAGCTCTGTCTCAATCCCTGATGGATCTTCTTCCCATTTCTCATCCTGCATCTGTTTCATTACTAATGTTATCACAATAACCAATCTCGAAATCAAAGAATCATATGGTAATTCGAGTTTATGAATAAGGAGTACTTGCCACTTTGAGATGGTTGGAGTAGACTTGACTGGCTAAGACTCTCTCGCCAAACAAAGCAACGGCTTCTTTGACAGTTTTAAAAGGTGCCGTTGTATCTATCTCTGCTCTCTTCATCGTCTCCATCTTATGGCTAGTTAGTGTTTAGCTCTCTCTGTGGTTCAGCAAAGAGATACATAAGCTCTGCTGCTTATAGCTTTGTGACTTTAGAATTGAGTGAGAGACGACGCAAAGCATATTATTTTCTTCATCTCCACTTCTTCAGAGTACTCTTTATTTCTTATTTTTTTTAATACCTCATAGTCTTTTGGAATATATATATTGTTCATAATATATAACTTTCTCCCCTTCACACTAATTTTTTTTTGTGAAAAATACCATTTTGCAATTACCATATGTCATATACTACAATTTTATTCCCGCTCTGTTAAAAGAATAAGAAGTAGAGGATTTCATTATTGAAAAAAACTAACTTGCACTAAACAAATAAAAAACTTTAAAATCCGTGTAAGAATGCATCTACACAAAAAAATGATATGAAAAGATATATATTTTTTTTTTCTTTCTTTCTTTCTTTTCAATGGAATGAGCCATTGTAACATTGTTTAAATCCAACAATATAATGTAAAATTCCATTTTCCCAAAAATTTCATGTAAATTTTTTCTTGAAAGAATTAAGGTCTTTATTGGAGCAATTCGCTTGCTGCACAAGAAACTTTTATGAAACATTTTTTTTTGTTGTTACTGTCTCACTTTAGAAAACATGGTCCTCAAGAATATTTGCTCCTTTGAAGAACTCCTGGATCATTTACATAAAAAGACATTAATGGTTTTTTCTCAAACTAGTGGGATTCAATCACCTCTCACTGACAATTCCTTGTTTAACCGATTATCATCACCATCTCAAATTCCGGCGAAGACAGAAACAGATTTCTGTTTTTTTTTACTCAAACCATCTGTAAAATCCTTACAACTATTTAACTATAAAAGCAAAACAGGGCAGCTTCACTACTGCTCGTTGCAAAGTAGCTGCAATGGTGTCCTTGTATCTTCATAGATAAGTGGGAAATGGTGTTCTTGTCTGTTCATCACCATCCGTGAAGGATTGTTATTATTATGGTGATGGCTTATTGACATTGCTGCAGCAGCAGCCATGAGATGATGTTTCTGTTGAGATACATAACTGTTGTTGTTGTTGTACCTTGGGGAGGAAGCAACTTGGGGAGGTTGTTGAATACTAGTCAGGTTCAAAGAGAGGTTTGGTTGACTGTATTGGTTTGATTGCATGGTGTTTCCATTTGTTGGTCTGTACTGAGCAGCCCATAGCCTTTTTTGAAGCTGTTGCTGCTGCTGCTGGTTTGCATTGTAAGCCGTTTGGAATCTGCTGGCTAGATATGGAGAAAGCTGCTGCAACTTACAAAATGAAAGAATGTTACTACTGGAGAGAGACAATTTGCTAGTTGAGAGACAATTTGGGTCAGAGAAATAAAAACCTGATAGCTAGAAGTTGCAGGTGAGAGTTGCCTATTGTAAGCTGCTGAGAGATACTGTGGAATTGAATTTGGAAGTTGGAAATGAGATTGTGTTGCTCCAGCAGATGATAGAGTTAGGAAATCATAGCTCTGTCAGTTAAAAGAGAAAAGAGATAAGAATCAGACAGAAAACGAATTAAGAGAATAAGAACTGTGATGTATATTACCTGTTTCTGTGAAGTATGTGAACCATTGAGATCGAGAGCCAGCTGAGTCCTGTCTTCTTCCACGGGTTTTGAATTATGTGTCCTATGTATATCGAGTAAATGCGGGTTTTGATACCTCTTTGCTGGAGACACCATTGTTTTAAAGTCACTAATGCTTGTCACCGGATCAGGGAGTCTGCGTTCTGACATTTCTGAAGGTCTTTGCTCAATTTGGTTAAGTGACGTGGGACTACTCTTACTGGTCTGTAATACTTTAATGAGACGGGAAATGTAAATGTGAGAGGCACATCTCTTCAACTTTCTCGGCTGGACTCTTAACGGTTCACTCAAGAGTGAAGCAGTCCTAGAAGGAGAAGCAGCTTGATCCATCCAAGGTGGAAGCTTTGTGGATGATGGTCTGATTTAAGAAAGAACGATCCGCATATATAAGGTAAGAAACCTAGCAGCACAAAAAAAAATTAACATACATGTTAAAGGTTAGGAGTTACTTTGAAAGAACTTGAGCTCCTGAACGAACAGTTGAAGATAAGCCAGGCCACAGTGCAAGAAGACCTTTTTAGAGAAACACAAAAGTCAGTATTAGGAGAACGGTTCTTAACTCAAGAGTATGTGATGATACAAAGGTAGGTTTCATTACCGTTGTTTTTATAGTCCGTGTCACTAGTTGCAACCTTTGTTTCAAGGGCTCTTACCTAAGAATTTTCCAATGTAATCAGTGGCTATATGAATCTAAACTACGAAAGTAATATTCAGAAGGAATCGGAGTGCTTACAGGTGCATCAGTCACATTCACTGAGCTGCTTTGCTTCAATCTATCAATGAAATCAACCATTCTGTGAAAGTTAGACAACAGAAACCACCAATAGAATTAAATAACCGAAGACAAACTTAAACGAGAACTCGCTACAAACCCTGTAACGCTGAGCTGGTTATCAGATTGCACTAATGGCTTTGCATCAGTCTGGTTAGTTTTGGCTGAAGAGAGAACTGAAACTTCCGGTTCAAGCGATTCGGCTTGTGTATAGTCAGGTTTCACAACCAAGCTAGAGTCAAGTTTGCTAGTTTCTTTCTCATGAAAAGTCTTCTTCTCAGTAAACATTCCAGCTAAACCGTATAGAGTCTCTGCAACTTCTTTCTCATCTTTCGAAATCATCATCGACTCAGGAACAATAGCTTTTGCTTCCTAACCAAAAACAAAAAACAAAAACCATTACTCCATAAACTGTTCTTTTATGTCTTACAAAATTTGAAGTCAATCATAAAAAAACACAACCAACCATTTCTTGATTCTCCTTCTTTACTAACTCCTTGTTAAAAGATTCACTTCCGGTTTTAGACCGGTTAAGTCTCTTAGAGACAGAGGATAGCTTAGAAACAGATTCAAGATTCCGCTTCTTCATGGCTGCAGTTGAAAAAGTGCACAAAATGAGATTAAACAAAAAAAAAGTGAAAAAAAGGTTAGCAAAGAAAGAAAAAAAGGAAGTGTAGGTTTTGAATTCGAGATGAAAAAGAGAGTTCCCCAATTGACAAAGACAAGCTTTAAAGAAAAGAAAGAAATATTATAAGTTGAAGATTGATTAGCTTTTTGATTTTTATAAAGTATATAAGAAAAAAGAAAGACATGGTAGCAGAATCTTGCGTCCACAATAAGAAAGAGAAAAAGAAAAAGAGTTTGCTTGAAAAATAAGGAAATCTAAAATCTCCAACACAGATTCAAAAGCCAAAAAAAAAATACCATAATCTTCCCAACCAACTCTACTGACACATTAGCAGTTCATTATTAATTCACTAACAAAAAAAAAATAAATGAAAAATTTGGTTTTGTAACAAGTATTCTTGTGTCATAGGAGTCACGAACAACGCACCTGAACGAAGCTTACGTGGTACAGAGGCATGATCCACACCACTAGTGCCTTTCAAACTCTGAATATGAGAGAGAGAAAAGAGAGAAATTAATAAATGTGAAAAGAGTTAAAAAGATGAGGAGAAAATTAAGGGATAGTTAATGAATGAGGAAATTATAAGTTTGGCGTATTTGATGAAGAAGTTACCTTTTTTGGAAGCTTAGGTATCTTCCGAGAAACCTCGTTTTCTAAATCTGAAGGATGATGATGATGAAGAAACTCGTAACTCATCATTCGTTTTACATTATCATCAGCTAAACCAAGTTTCTTCAACATTCGTTTCTTTGATTTCCCAGTATACCCAGATCCTAAAAAAATCACATGAGTTGGAGATACAAAAACTTAAAACCAAACAAAACAGAGCAAACGACGACAAAAAAAAAAAAAAAAAGGTTGGATTTTTATTTTTGTTGGTTTGTGAAACAAAAGAAAAAGATTGGATTTTTGTGTTACCAGATTGTTGTTTATTGGTTCCTCCTCCACGTCTCATCGCATCTCGACGACCCATTTCCATTTTTTTGTTTTCTCACCACTTAAACCAGAGGTTAAGAAGAAGAAGAAGAACAGAACAAAAAAAACAAAAAAAATCTCACAGAGAAGAACAGAACAAAAAAAACAAAAAAAAAAACAAAAAAATCTCACTTGTTCGACATCTCTGCAAAACAAAAGGGGATTGATGATTTACTTACACACACACACTTTGATTTTAGATTACAGAAAGAAGAAGAGAAAGAGAGAAAAGTTGTAAAATCGTTTCTCGTGTCTCGAAGAATCAGGTTCTTCGTGAAATAAAGAGAAGAGACAAAAAGCAAAAAAAAAGAAAGAAAGAAAGACTTAAAGATGAAAAAAAAAAAAAGAAAAGATTTTTATTAATGTTTGTACATTTACAACCCGTGAATAACCCAAAAAAAAAAAAAAAAGAAGAAGGTATTTTTGCATTTAGTAAGGGAAAAAAAGATTCATTAATGGAGTCACTGTTCTTCAATCAAATCAAACATTGATATGTAACTGACACAAGAAGAAGATGAAGAAAAATAAAATAAAAACGTACACAGTACGAAAACACACACACACAGAATTATAAACAGAGATGAGAGATCAATCCAAAAACCTTTGTTCTCTCTAATCTTTTGTGTATAGTTTAGCTCTGTCTGGCCTCTGTATGTAGTAAAGACGGATAATCCGAAGTTGTCGTTTCACTCTATCGCGCTTTGCTTTTATAAATGTCACTCTCTTCACACAAATGTGACAAAAATAAAAAACGCTTATTCATTCACTCTGTTTCGTTTTTATCTATCTATCTACCCTCAGTGGTGAGAGATCCAACGGTGTCTAGTTAAAAGAAGACGAGAGCCGTCCGATTTGTTTACTTTCATTGTTGTGCCACGTAATCCATTAGAACAAGATCAGTGTGTCAGACACGTCAGCACCTAGAGCTGAATTAAAAAAAAATATATAGTACTAATTATTTCATACATGGGTTTCTTGGATACTTGATTTTGAATTCGTACGATTTTTTTTTGGATATTTTCTCTTTTGTTTCTGTGCCAACGAATTAAATTCCATGGAAAAAGATACCAACATCGTTTAAAAAAAAGTCAGTAAGTATAAGTAAACTACTCTAATCAATTTCAAGTTTTGTAACGTTTCATATAGTTAAAAATGTTTATAGATAGAGATATTGATAAGATGGCCAAATTAATGGATGACGAAATAATGAATGGCTAAAAACGGCTTTAACCAGTGTAAATGGGGTTTGTTGGACATCACAAAATGCTACTATTATGTGGCAGTTTATAGATTTTTTTATACGTTCATAAGAAGAAGAAGACTAGACATTCAATTTTGTTTTCTGAACGCATCATCTACTACTACTACTACTACTTATTCCGCAACCGCAACCATTATTATAAAGTGGCCAAAAAGTACCATTAAGAAAGAAAAAAGAAAAAGAATTATGATCAAACTTGGAGAATTGGGTCGTCCGCCGGGTCCATTTAACTCAGACGTCTGGCTGTCTTCCTTAAATACGAGAGAATGTCACGGCGTTTTCTTAATCTCTTCTTTTTTTCTTTTAATGTTTTTGTCTTGTCTCGTCCAATAAGAAAATGGCATGGCTCTTACAAAAGGCTCCTCCCTCTCTAACTTGTATAGAGTTTAGACTTTTGAAATAGAGAGAGACTAGAGAGTAGTACTAGTGGTGGTGAATGGTGATGTTCAAATCGACGGCTATGATAAGATTAATGATTTCACCACGTCGTCACACACTGAAATCGACAAGTCAGGTGATTTCTGCCAACTGTCTCCTCATCATCTACTGTGTGTGAGTCTACCTAAAGATATTCATTCTTCTC
>NC_025693.1:30480394-30491854 GCF_000633955.1 Camelina sativa
TTTTTTTTTTTTTTTTTTTTTTTGTCTATACCTTATTCGATTTAATTAGCATCAGTTCACTCCCTAGGATCAAGGCCCAAAAAAGAATACGAGTTGATCAGTTAATAATATCCAAAATCAAAATTTGGTTCCCAACAATAAAATCCACTCATGTGATAATTAAGGCCCATATAACAAACAATGGTTCAAGAAAGATATAAAATTATGAATTTAGACCCATAGACATAATAGTTGTTCATTCACATACTAGTATTTAGTTTTTTACTCATTTTGCTACAAAGTAAGACGAACAGAAACGTAAACACGTGACAAGGGGCATTTCACTAACATCGACGAACCAGACGTCTATGCTGTCTGCAAAATGCAATCACCAAGCTCCAAGTTCCCATTCCTTTGTCATTTCTCATGGGTTTATTAATTATTACTGTTTAAATAACATTAGGATTCGTCCAATAATCGAAGGCCTCCGTAGCATAGTGGTATTGCGTTCGCTTCGTAAGCGAAAGGCCGCGAGTTCGATCCTCGCCGGGGGCTCTGTGTTTCTATTGTTTTTTTTTTAATCAACACCAGAATCTTATATCACAACGTCCCATTATTATTAACAAAACGATATTTTTTCACAATGGATTTTCACCAAATCAACTAACTTCTCCTGCTAGATTTATGGAAAACTTTATTATCCATCCCTATTATATACTACTACGCCCTAGTCATCTTTGTAGTTTTCTTTTCTTTTACACGAACCTATGTCATGAGTGTGTGGCCCAAATTTTGGAATAGGGTGTATGGCTGTCGAATAATTATCGATGTTAACAAAATCTTAAACCAAATTTGCTCTGAAATGCTTATAATATATGACTTATGGTCTCGGTCTCCACAAATGAATTAATCACTGAAATACAATTATTCAGTTTACTCTATACGCAATCAGTCCGATTATATATAGTTGTCATCTTGCATCGATATCGAAATTACTTTGCATATTACACTCTCTATATCTTTCTAAAACCGGTTACCATAGAAGAAGAAAAAAGCATAACAATCACTCAAAAGTTACATAATTTTATTACATAAAATGAAATTATACAATGAGATTTATTGCACGAATCGATATACAAATAAATACAAACAAAATTCGAAACTTACAGAAAATAGACCAATCAACAATACAGTAGTACTCACTCACGACGACAACAACGTACGGTTCTCGTTTATTCTTCGATCCACATATATATGCGCCAACAAAATACTAACAAAACGACATCCTCGCGTTATCCACAAACAATTAAGAGCTTTTTGTCCTGTTTCTTATGGGCACTTGCGGCGTCCACCGTGGGTGGTGAGGCTAGCGTAACACTCGCACTTGTCGTAGTTTCCGTACGTGCCAGGTGGTACACACTGGCATCTGGAGCAGCAAGTCCCGCACGCTCTGTGACACAGATTCGGCCTCCTTGAAAGCCTGCACCGTGCTTGACACGCACTCCCACAATCTATACATAAAAGAAAAACACAGATTATTTAAGTTTACTAATTAAATCAAAACGTTATGTATTTATATGGACAATATGTGAAGTAATATAATTACCGATCTTCTTTGCGTAACCATCTTTTGTCTGTGAGTTTTCCTGCAAGAAAATAGTCGTAATAACATGTGAGAAATATGTTTCTAAATAAATAAATATATTATATTGAGAGTATTTTGTGATAGAAAAAGACGTACCAAATCGGCCTGGACGAGTTGAAGAACAAGAAGAGATATGAAGAGAGAAGCAATAAGGGCTTTAGAGATAGCCATAATTCTCCAAGGAGAGAATATGATGTGAGAACCTTAGCTCAAGATTCAGACTAAATTTGTGTGTGTTTAAGTTGTTGTGTCGAAATGAGAACTTGGAGAGGCTTCTATATATAGCCCTCCTTTGGATGGGTAACCGACCCCATTATTCGGTCTAGACTATTCTTTTTTTATTTTCATGGAAAATAATTGCTTTCTAAGTTTCGGAATATAGTTCTGATGATAGAGAGTAAGTACTTTCCAACAGTTGCTGATGATCGCAACCAAAAAACGCACACATTATTATTTTTTCTTTTTTTAGTTTATTGAGAAAAGTATATATATATATATATATTTTTTTTTTACAGTAGATGGTTAATATATGAAAAATGGTTGGTAGCAATATAGCATATGGTTAAGGTGTATATTGTATAAGGTTTATTTTTTCTTTTTCGAACGGGTCGGTTGGTGCGTATAAAAGTTTTGGAGTACGCGGAGAAGAGAATATTGTGGTGGGGAGAAAAAATAAGGATGTATTATTAGTGGTCTCTTGTTTTAATTTGATCAATGGATTCGGTATCATTTTCTTTTTTCCAGCGAATTTTGATTATAAAATTTTGTTTAAAAATCCAATGTTTTATGTGAATCCTGCTTTAGATATAACTAGAAGCCAATGTATTACTGCGTAAGTGTACAGACTTTCTTTGATGTACATATACCTACTAAACTCTATTATTGGTTTCGCTTTTGGGTTTGGTAAGTTTTTGGTTCTACCAACAAATCTTGATAATGATAATTTACTCGAACGATTGAATTTTTTTACTTCCTTAGTGAGCTTTTTTTTTTGAGTAACATAAACTAATACGTTGACGTATACACTGACTCGTTCCGGTTTTTGAAGTATATATGTACGCTCTTTTTACGATGAATGATTTACTGATTTGTGAAAAAGTGGAAAACTATATTTTTTTCTGTTTGCTACGCTTAGATCCTTTAATTTGAATTTGTTCTGATGAGTTATTATATAACCATTTTTCTTTTTTAGTTGCTAAACATTTGAGAGAACACCACAAAATTTTTTAGCCGTTCAAAAGTATTTTGGTTTTTGGGTGGATGATGTCAATGCTCAACTTTTAGTTTTCTTTTGTGTTGATCTCCGTTGTTTGGGGACTCCTATCACAATAGTTATTGGTAATTAAGAAACAAAACGAACAAATGTAGAAAAAAAATAAAGAAAGTGGAAGGACACTAATTGTAAGGAATTAGCCAATTGATGGAAAATTAGTTAGTAGAAGAGTTGATAAAATTGAGACAAGAAGGATGAGGGGATGTAGACGTGAGTGGTCCTTTATATGAAATACTTCCTTCATATTTTACAGCTTGCACTTCTTCTTATGAGATAATGACCCACAATTTAGTCTTTATATTATTTCCTCTTTTTTAATTTTAATAAATTGATTTCTAGAACAATCGTTATGTTTTTTTTTTAACCATTTCCTTTAAGAAAGCAAGAAAAAAAAAAGACAAAAAAAAGGCTTTCGAGACTCACAAACTGGAGTTGCAGTCTTACAGATGCAATTGGCCACTAAGATTGAATTATTCTCAATGAACTTTTAGGGCAAACAAATCTCTGAAAACTACAAAAGGGTTTAAATACATGGTTTCAGATTGTTGCACTTATTAACCAGTGGACTACTTTTTTTTTTTGCTTTCTTAAAGGAATCTTTAGGAGCCATCAATTTATATACATGTTTGCGGTCCAAAACTAATGCTATATTGAAAATAAAGCGAGCACAACTCTATGTGTTGTTGTAAGGAGCTGGAAAACAAAAATACCACATTTTTAAAGACATCGTTTCAATATGCAATACAAATCAGCGTCGACATAAATTAATATTAATATATATATATATATATATAAAACGTAGAGAATAAAATAATGATAAATAGGTAGAGACGTAGAGAAGATGTAAAATGTGACAAATTATTAATTGAAGTTTCGAAATAATAGAGAAACTGGAAAGGTAAAGAAAGAGAGAGGTCGTCAGGTCATGGATCGTCTGTCGAGTGTTTGGCTTTTTCACCAACCTTATCGGACTCCAATACCATCCACACGCACACAGCACACTTTTATACCAAATTATAATTATAAAATTAGTTGACGAACATATTTTCTTATGCATGAAAATGTCACTTCAGTTATCATGGCTATGCACATAATACCACACATATGGTAGTCGTTTCATTGAACTCTACGTTATGTCAAATCTATATTTGCGCCTAACTAACTTACACTGTTTTAAGTGTAGAATGATTTATTATTTTACTATTGATCAATTATCACATTGGTTTTCTTAAACGAAAACCGAAAGCGATTCCATAAAATTCATTTTTTTGTTTGGTAAAGATTCCATAAAATTCAGTAAAATATCATTAATTAGCCAGCAATCATTATCATGGTACTGGTTGATATACTAAGGCCTAATTAGGGACATACAGAAAACAATAATATTTCACAACAGAAGAAAACTAAAATCTATATAAACTAAACGTAAGGAAAACTATGATTCATAACGATTACATATCTTTATTTTCATTCTTTTTTGTATAATCGGCAACGATACATATGTATCTTGAAAACATTTATTTCTTAAACTGTTGTTATTTGGATATCTCGATCGCCATTCATTTATTAAAGACAAGAAATTGCTCTTCTTCGGTTCTTTCTTCCTCGTGAAACAGGAGACTTTTTATTTAACAAGTACGAAAATGGAAGTAGCCTTTACATGGCTAATGTATTAAAAAGGGAAAGAAAATTTAAGAAATAAAGTGATAGATAAGTGAGTTCTTACGACAGCTGTGAAGTGTTGTTTATTATTCACATTAATAGCTAAATTGCCAACTTTTTGTGATCTCTTTTTACTTTATTTTGTTTTCATCCCAATCCAATTAAACAATAGAGATATTTTATGATACTGTTTGATTGATATTGTACGAATTACTACTGTTTGATTGATATGGTACGAAGTTAATGTAACTTTTTTGTTTTATAATGTGATTTTGAAGGATCAGAGATTGTAATTTAGTGGATTTGAAATCATATTGTTGCTATGTCATAATCCGAATTTAACTTTAATCATATATATGCAGCATGTGTCGTAGTAGTATACAGTATTTTACCGAAATTAATGTGATTTTGGTAATTATTCTTAAAATAAATCGTTAACATATATGATCGAGAGATAGTAGTATATAAACAAATTGAAGAAATGAAGAATTATTTTACAATAATTTTTTAAGTTATATTTTGTTACATCATCTTTTGCCACTTACCCCCTAATCCCCCTCTATTCGACAGACGACGAAACCGTAGCTAGAACGAACTTAATGCGTGGAGCTCTATTGAGAAAGTTGGTCATTCTGACAAAACGATGTCCACATGTGTATTATGTTTGGATTTGGATCGAACTATGACTATCTATCATCCAACAATATCTATTGATATTATTCATTGAAACTAATATATACGAATTCTGATATCTAGTAAATTACTATTATACTTAGAAAACCCAAAAAAGAAAAGGTGGAATATTAGGTGAGATGATTACAGAATCCAGCTGTAGCCGCCGCCAAAAGAGTCGGATCGATATAAAAATACAAATTTGGATAAGCTCAGACTTGAGAATTTTTTTCAGTTAAAACAACTCACAAATAGCAGAAAGGACTAAGGAGAAAGAACAAAGAATAGCAATAGCATCAATCATCATCGCTCTTGAACATTATTATAATAAGTATGTAACTAATGTATAATTCGTTTGTAGGGAAAAGAAGAAGAAGAAGAAGAAGAAGAAATCGAGAATAATTTACATGGAAGAGATATGTGACACTATCAATTCAACCAATGTAATCGTATCTGTCTCGTTCAAACTGTTCCTTTTTTTTCTTTTATGTGCAGTTTGATTTATAATTTTTTTTAAAAAAATATATATTTACTTGCTTAAATAAGTTACCAGCGTATAATTTTCTTGCTTTCTTGCAAAGTCTTCCTTTGCAATTGTTGTTGTGACTCTACGGCCCATCAACACAAACACAGTTTTATAACACTTGGTTTATGGTTATGGAGCAAGATGGCTTTCTATCTCAGATCCATCTCAATTTAAGAAGCATCTCATCATTCATAATGTAAGTTCAAAATTGTGCTTAGATAGTCTCTTATTAGACAATGTCAAATGGTAATGCTGTGCATTAAAAGTGATCTCTTACGTCATGGTTTAATTACTTTATTTTGCTTCAGAGTGAGTTATTGAAGTGAGATTAACCTCGAACATATACCAAAACGCATAGATTTGACCACTTTGGCCCAATCGTAGGTTGGCCCTTTAAACTCAGAGCAGTGTTCGCTAGATCCAAGATGGATTTGATATTTTCATCTATGAATATCGTTATTATAAATTTATAATAACTTACATTTATACGGCAGCTCCGACTAGTAGTACATCTCCAGCCTTGTTGCAGATTTATTCATTTCTTCATCGACGCATTTCGGATCGAACCTACTCTAATATCAATGAAATAGATCTTATTCGGACCATCCTATTTTGGTAAACAGTTTGGATTTCATATTATGAAGATTACTAGTTTCTCACTCAAAACTGAATAAACGAACCATGTCTTTTTAATATTAATGTTAGGACTCTTTATTTATGGTGAGCTAATGAGAGAATCTAGCAACTATATACTTTTAATTATTTGAATACATTTGAGAGAATTAATAATGTGATAACGAGTATCTTCTAGTTCTAAATAAAATAGTATGAATTTCTTTATTTTTCGGTTGGTCTACAAATTCATCATTTATGTGCAACTCTTAGTACAACTCGTGGTGAAATAATTGGATCATTCACTCAATTAGGATTTGCCCTATGATCAATTTCATTCAATACTTCTTGTTGATTTCTTTCATCTCCACACTCTATCAAACCCTAAATCGATCGATGGAAAGAGACTCAATTTTCAGAAACAACTATCAAACCCTAAACAACTATCAGAAACTCAAAAATTTTGTAAATACCTTTATGATGCACGTCTGCCTCCCACTCCTCCTATGTGGCTTTGGGGTGAAGATGACATGTAGATGACATGAATTTCGTACTAGAAGAGGGACAAGAATAAAATCCTAAATCATAGAATTAGAACAAATAATTAACAAAAACATATATATTAGAACAAATCATGGAATTAGAAGAGGAAGGTACCTCTTATCAATACCAAAGATCAGATCAGTCCTCAGTCCTCAGTCCGCAGTCCTCTGAAAGTTTGTAAACCTGCAACCAAAAACCATCAATGTTATCAAAGATAATTAAAAAAAGAAATTAGGATTAGGATTAATTATAGGATTATAGGATTAAAAAGAATTTAGGATTTGTTGTAAAAAAAAAGAAATTAGTATTTTTTGTATAAAAAACAAAAAAGGAAATTCCAACGGTTGGATTTGGAATTGACTCAATTATTTAGCCGTTTATAAATAATTAAAGAACACAAATAAAAAGAAAATGAATTTAAGATCCGTTGTTAAAAAGAAAAAGGAAATTCTAACTGTCACATGCAAATTATTTAGCCGTTAATAATAATTTCATGCGCTGTTTCAATGGCTCGATATGAAAGACGAGCACTTTACTTATAAAAAAAACAAATACATGAGAGATTTGGAAATCTATAGCCATTAAGAAACAACAACTAACGTCGGTATTTTTATCCTTTTTTTTTGTTTTTTTTAAGTTAGATGTTAATAATTATTAAATACAAACACAAAGCTTTTTCCTTTTTTCTTAAAACCACATTTTACCAAATAAGCAAACTATGATTAATAGGCCTGGGCAAAAAAATTGGACCCGAAAACTCAAACCGGAACCGACCCGAAAATATGGACCCGAATCCGAATCCGGAACCGGTAGTATATCCTATTGGGTCCTAATCTCCTAAACCCGAAAAACCGGAACCGAACCTGGAACCGAACCGAAAACCGAATAGGTACCCGACATACCCGTAATAAAATCATATATAGAGAATATTAGTTATATATACTTTTATATAACATTGTTATTCAAAGTTACAACTTAAAATTCAAAAATATTATTTTTTCTTAGATCAAAATAATGAAAATACTCAAAATAACCAAAATTATATTGAAATATTTAGCTATATTTTTAAAAATATTTATTTTTAAAAATTTATTTTAATATTTAACATTAAAATTTCTGAATAATCGGGTAAAATTCAGATTTTCGGGTTAAATTTCGGGTAATCGGGTACAAAATACCCGAACCCGAATGATATCCGATTTTTTTGGGTATTTATAGGTTCTGAAATTTTAGACTCGAACCGACCCAAACCCGGTAAGACTCGAACCCAACCCGAACCGATATTTTCTGTTTACCCTATTGGGTCCTAAACTCCTCTACCCGAAAAACCCGAACCCGATCGGTTCCTACCCGAACCCGACCCGAGTACCCGAATGCCCAGGGCTAATTAATGGACATATATATTACACAACTTTCATTCTTTTTAATGTCTAAAACAAACAAAAAAATGACACAATTTGTTCATAAGATTTTTACACACTTCTACTCACTTTGTGGCTATGTCAAACTTGAGAGACCCAAATGTACATCAGTACATGTATATCCAAATAATATATATTTTATTTCCCCAAATTAACTTCTTTTTTTGTTTTAACAATTTAAGGTTTGTGGTAACCTTAGTAAAAACAAGCAACTTAATTTTTATTTTTTTCCAAGTTAAATATATATTACTTGTTTTTTTTTCCAAGTTTTTGAATAAATAACTTGTACATTTAGTTGCTTTTTCCAAAACTATTTAGGGGCATTCTCAAAAATACCCCTTTTTCCATATCCCTTTTTAAAAATACCCCTTTATGTTGACCATTTTTAAAACTACCCCTCTTTATATACAAAATGACCAAATTACCCTTTTTTGAGTGACAGCAAGAATGTACAGTCATCAAAATCGAAAATATTTTCCCACCAAAAAAATTTCCTGCCAAATTTTTTTTTCCCGCCAAAATCGAAAATTTTTCCCGAAAAAATTATTTTTTCCAGCTAAAAAAAAAATTTTTCCCGCCAAAATCGAAAATTTTTTCCGCCAAAAATATTGAAATTTATACCTTTTAAAAACATTGTAAACGCTTTTAAAAAACTTTTAAAAGTGTTTACAAGGTTTTTAAAAAGTTTTTAAACACATTGTAAACGCTTTTAAAAACCTTGTAAATGCTTTTAAAAAGCTTGTAAATGCTTTTAAAAGGTTTTTAAACACCTTATAAACGCTTTTAAAAGCATTTACAAGGTGTTTAAAAACCTTTTAAAAATCTTATTAAAACTTTTACAAGGTTTTTAAAATCATTGTAAAACCGTTTACAAGGTGTTTAAAAACCTTTTAAAAATCTTTTTAAAAACTATTTGAAAACCTTTTAAAATCCTTTTAAAAACCTTTTAAAAACCTTTTAAAAATCTTGTAAAAGCGTTTACAAGTTGTTTAAAAAACCTTTTAAAACTCTTTAAAAAATATTATAAAAGCCTTTACAAGGTGTTTATAAGGTAGAAACCTTATAAAACCTTTTAAAAATCTTGTAAATTTTTTTTGGCGGGAAAAATTTTGGCGAGAAATTTTTTTGTCGAAGTTTTTTAACAAAATTTTTTTGACAAAAAAAAATTTTGGCGGGAAAATTTTTTCGAAAAAATTTTGGCAAGAAAATATGTCGGAAATTTTTTGGCGGGAAAATTTTTTTTTTCTTTTTATTGAATAAAATAATTTTCATCTAAAGATAAAATAGTCATTAAAAATTAAAAGAGGGCAAAAATAAAAATGGCCAAAAAAATAGTATTTTTGAAAAGGAGTATATCAAAAGGGGCGTTTTTAACAAATTATCAACTATTTATGCAATAGATTAAAAAAGCTGATACGCTAACTTTAAATTAATATGTAAAAAAAATCTCTAGTCAATTCTCTTTTTTTTTCTTTACAAGTCCTCCAAGAAAGAACAAAAAAAAACGTAAAAGGGGAAGAACAAAAAAAGAGAGATTAGAGAAGACTCTAAACGACTAGCCTGCAAGACATTAGACATGGAGCTTTTAGTCCACAGTACCATAAACAACACCGTATCTTCTTCTTCTTCTCTCTTTTCCACCAAACTTTACACAACACCAGATGGGAGACGAAGAACAAGCTGACCACCCATTAAACTGCCCAAAACCAAAAACATCAAATCTCAGAACAGAGAACACCCATCAATGTCCTTAATTAGATCATCATCCATCATATACACTATAACAAGCATAAACATTTGTGATTTACCTCTTGACATAGTAGTAGCAGAAGTCAGCGAGAATGAAGGTTTGGACGATTTCAGAGAGGAGTACCATTATAGGCCAGAAACCATATCCTAAAGCTGTCAATAACCTCCCTCGAGTGTCCAAAACCTACACCATAATTAATACAATCAAGTTTGCAAAGCTGTGTATATATTGAGCTTTTGTAGTTAGGATGCGAAAAAAAAAAGAACAAAGAAAATACCTGAAGGACCCAGTGTGCACAACTCAAGAACCTGGCTATCCCCAAAGCAAATACGTAATGTGCTGTGAATGGCTCCACGATCTGAGACAAAGACATGTGTTTCTAGTTTAAACCGATTAAAAGGATAAAGACTGGTTTCCAAGGCTATCCAATTTCAATGTACCTTAGTGTTTTGCATGACTCTAAGTTGAGGAAGGACTGAAACAGCTTCAAGGTAAACGCAGAAGGCCCAAGAAATCTTGTTGATTATATGGTGATGTGTTGATGGGTGAATGAGAACAGATAGAACAACACATGGAATAACCTGCAGCCACATAAGAAAAAAGCTCAATGGACAAATACAATCTTCATAACTAGACAGACAGCAAGTCACAACAATGTAACTCAAATCGAAATTTCCAAGAAAGGAACAACAACTTACGACGTAGTAGATAGCAAAATTGTCTTTGTCTTCCATGTAACTAGCTTTGAGCTTAAAACGGATCATATAGATAACCCAAAGTGTAGTCACCAGTGTAGCCGAATCAAGCAACGTGTGAATATCAAATTCCATCACAAAACTACAATACAGTCTCACCGCCAGAAACAGAGCAGTTAGCTCTTGTGACTTCAAAGATAATCCTGTCAATAAACCATAACAAAAGATTGTAAATTTATCCTAATCAAGTGTTCATCAAACAATTTCAATCTCATATACACGCAATCTCTCATTCAAACCCTAATTTGAAATTGAAACGGATCGGATCGGGACTAAAACCAAATTCAAAATCAAGAAATATCGAAACTTTGGGAAGAAATCGATGAGTACCAGCACAAGTCTTCTCCTTGGTGAGTTTGTAGATAAGGACGGAGATACCAAGGGCATGAACAGCCTCAGCAGCGACAAAGAGATTGTCGTGGTCATGAACGATCATTCTCAGCAAAACCAGAGCAGTCATGGCTGATACAACACCGAGAAAAGCTTTAACCTTTGGTGGTTGCCGGCGAACCCATGTCGTCACGGCGTGGATCGGCCTCTGCGCCGCCTTCATCTTTTGTCGTGGATTCGTTTCTTTTTTCACTTTCTTACCAAAAATAGAACCAGTAAAGTCGAAACCTTT
>NC_025693.1:30492142-30508788 GCF_000633955.1 Camelina sativa
GATCGGATCGGGACAAAAATCAAATTCAGAATCACTCATCCCCTAATCAAAGCCTAAACCAAGAAACCCTGAACTTTCAAAATCAAGAAATATCGAAACTTTGGGAAGAAATCGATGAGTACCAGCACAAGTCTTCTCCTTGGTGAGTTTGTAGATAAGGACGGAGATACCAAGGGCATGAACAGCCTCAGCAGCGACAAAGAGATTGTCGTGGTCATGAACGATCATTCTCAGCAAAACCAGAGCAGTCATGGCTGATACAACACCGAGAAAAGCTTTAACCTTTGGTGGTTGCCGGCGAACCCATGTCGTCACGGCGTGGATCGGCCTCTGCGCCGCCTTCATCTTTTTCACTTTCTTACCAAAAATAATAGAACCAGTAAAGTCGAAACCTTTAGGACCAGATCTGTCTCTTTTTCGGACCGGATTGATTATGTTGCATGATCAGGTGATTATTAGTATTCTGGATGTGGAGTGGGGAAACTGGAAAAATTGGTAACGCACGCACCCACCCCCACCTAGCCACCCCAGCTAAAAGTTACTCTCTTTTTTTTTTCTTCATACAACACAAAGTCGAAAAGTCCAACACTTTAAGACGGTGACACGTGGAGGGTTAAGTTTGTTTTAGGTGAAAATTAGATTCGTGGGTAAGCCAACGACTCTGCCTCGTCTCTTTTGTAATCCATTGAAAAACTAAAGGTGGTATTGAATCGTTTTTTTCTTTAATATATTGATTAATGTACTTTGATTTTACAATATTTGTTAAATCATGCAACCGGATTGTGTAATATTGATTCATAATTAATTTTGTGTTTTAGGCTGTTTCATGAATCCCCAAAATGATTATACCTCTTGTCAACTATAAGAAGAAAAAAAAAAAAAATTGAGAAAAGTTCAAAATCATAAGGGAACATGAATGATTTTGTCATATATTTTTAAAAGATAAATTACAGATTTAATCTCACAAGTACAAATTAGAGAGACAAAAGGCCATCAGTATAATGACAAAGCTGTAACTCTCCGCATGATAAACCCCCAACGTCCTCCACTTCATTCTTGCTCGTGTAATAAATATGTATCTTACTTGGAAACAAAACCTGGAAGATTACACAATCAGATTGTATATCATGAATCATGATCGGAAACGTTCGATAGTAATGGGTCAATGTTTTCTTGAGGTCGATATGGTGCGTTTTGATCCAAGCAGATCCATTTGAGCCACTCACCATCATCCAAAGCTCCATGTTTGGTGCAAAAGAATTGTAGTCTACTAGCCAGAGATTCCCTCTGATTCCACATAAGCTAAAACGGTGCTTAGGGTTGTCTTCAAAACATGGCGGTGGAGGCAGAACAGAAAACTTCTCTTGTTCTAAAGAGAAAGACACGATCTGTGGAACATGTTTTGTTATCCAATAAAGGAATCCATCAGCGTGAGCTGGAGGGTATGGTTCTAGAAGGTAAGGACACTCTTGTTCTTGTGATTTCCATGGTGAGATCTCGAGATGATGATTGCAGTTTCTTCCTGTGATTGTGAGAGTGAGTATCTCGAATTTGCAGATTGGGTGATAAGGAAGGAAAAACCTGATGATTTTGTATTGCAATGTTGAAGAAACGAAGCCGAAGGAGACAACAGAAGGTGAAGAAGAAGTGGAAGATTGTGATATTTTTAGGAGTTTTTGGTTAACAGGGTCGAATAGAAAATGTTCCTTGTCGATCAAGATACAGATAAACCGATGGTTAGAAGAGAAGACTCTGATTCTCTCTCCAAGGAAGCGTTTTGTGATGGGTTTTAGTGTTTGCTCATTGTCACGATAAGTGTCTGGGAGACGGTCTGTGTAAAAAGCTTTGAAAGCAGTGAGAACGGCGAGAGCGACGTCGTTGGGTTTGGTGAAGAGGAAGAGTTTGAGATATACGGTTTGGGATCCGTGGGAACCGGTGAAGGCGGTTAGGATAGAGAAGGAGTTTAGGGCATGGGGGTGGTGGAGACGGAGGAGGTAGGGTTCGGAGATTAAGGAGTTAAACTGCTTTGAAACTAATCGGAGGGTTTGTAATGTTTTGCCCGGAAGAAAAGACAAGATTTTGAGAATTACTTCAGGAGGCAGAGAAGAAGAAAACATCTCTACAAGGTAAAATGGAGAAATTATGAATGTGAGTATATTAATGATTAGTGTATGCTTGTTCGCCAAGGGTTGATCATGTTAGGAAGTTACGAGTGAGAAAATCAAGTAATTCCAATTTACTTCTTTTTTTCTAAATTTAGATTTGATAGAATCTTTTTAAATAGGGAGAGAGAGAAAAAAATGAAGTAACCTAATTGTTTTATTTTTTTAACGTTTATTCATCATCATCAAATTGTATCAAAGTTACAATTACTAGTAATATTTAAAATAGTAGTTGTAACCTAATTGTTTTATTTTTTTAACGTGTATTCATCATGTTTGTAAATATGAGCACCTCTCGTATTGTGAAATCATATTTCAGAAAAGAAAAAAAAGTAAAAGAAAAAAAGTTGTTAATCCTAATTATTAACTTGCCCGTTTATTTGTTTTTAATGTGTGTGAATGTTTTGAAAATTCAAACTCTTGCTATGAATGCTACTTCTTCATCTTCAGAAAACTAATTACTAATATTTAAAATAGTCTACTTCTATCGGTTATTTTTACAATTTCCTCTAGATTCTTCTCCACAGTACAGTTTCCCATATATTTTTTAAACTCTAAATCAAACTATTATAAATAAAAAAAAAAACAAATTATCTCGTGCGTTTTAGGCTTACACTACTACTAATCATATGATTTCAACATAACACGTTCTTTAATTATAGTGCATTCATTGGAGGGTAAAACAGTTACGAGTAGAGTTTACTAGTTTAGATTACAAACACAGGCTCTCTCTAAGAGAGCAAGGAGATGGAGGTTATGACAAATGTATGGAGGTCAGGTTTGCCACACACTAAAGAAGTACTCTCTTTGATTTTTTTGATCAAATGTTTTAACAAGGTTTTAAGCTAAAGAAGCACTTGATGTAAAAACCTTTTTTCAAATAAATTTTACATTTTGTTTTTTGTTTTTAAAGCTCTATTCTGTTGTAGACTGTAGTAATAGTCCAGTTAAGTGGACACGGTTTGCTTACTAATTGAATGCATATTTTTTTTTTTTTGAACATGTTAACAAATATTGTATGGTTAACATTTAGTTCTTGCCAAAAAAAAAAAAAAAAAATCATTTGGTTATTGACTGGTAATGTTGACTGTTATCTCTATAGTCATCCATTCTTTTTAGGAAAACAATTAAACCAAAATCTAGATTGCTTTGGTACAAGACTCGGATCAGGTCTGTAGCTTGACGAAATATCCCATTTTTATGCAGTAGTTGCAGAATATAGTAACCACACTTCGTTGACATGTCCTCGGTAAATAAATGGACACATAGAATAATTGGATATATAAATTTTGGTTCTTTTATAGAAGCAAAATTTCTTTGAGCGAGCAAATGAAACTTGGTGACCAATTTAACTCTAAACAGAAAAAACTATATATAAAAAAATTACTAACTTGTTAAACGCATCACTTCAAACATTATTTTTAATCAGAACGAAATCTAGTGAGGTATGTGAAAATTATCAGAAATAATATTGTGTTTTTTTTTTTAAAGGCTTTCAATTAAAATGCATAAAAGTAATACAGGGATATGATTTGTAGATCAGTTTTTGAAAGTAAATTAATGGGAGATTATACAATGAAGCATATTCTAAAAGGAGAGAAAGATAGAACTAGTGGAAACTGGAAATTTAATCTTCTAGCTATTTTTGGATCGATCATCTTCGACCACCGCGGCCACCACGACCACGCTTGCCTCGTCCTCTGACCGTAATCCATTGATCTTGAAGTTTTTGGGTAGGTTTGATTGTCCTTCCTCCTCGGGTACGTTGAGAGGATTCATCACCCATCTCATAACCATAATCTCCAACATCAAAGTCAGCAAATTGAGTACTTCCTACGATATTTTCCTGCACAAACTCATTTTGCAATGGACTTGAACAAGGGGGAGAAAATGGGACAGTTACCATTGGAGAAGATGACAATACAACTTCAGTATGGATGGGAATAGGGTTGCATAAGGCAGTGGTGTTGGTTGTAGTTTCAACTGTAGTAGGAGCTTCAACGGTAGTCTCAACAAGAGCAGCTTCAACTGAGAGAGTAGGGGAGACATATGTGCAGGCAGAAACAGAACCTGCACCTAGCACTGCAGCAACTGGGGATGCACAATTAACAAGATTTTCATGTGCAACAATGGGAGTAGGAATACATGAGGTTTCGGCAGCCTCAACAAGGGGTGTTTGGGGAATTTTATTACCTTCAACAACAACTGGAATTACATCAACCTTAGAGGCCAAATTAGAGATAGAACCTGCTTGAGAGAGGAGAAGACATCTAGTTTCTTTATGGCCTACAAAACCACATTTACTATATTTTGATGGAAGCCAAGAATACTCCACATCCACCATAAAGACATAGCCTCTTTTATCCTCGACCGCAATTCTATGTGGAAATCCTTTTTCTAGCTCAACTTCAACCATGAGCTTAGCCACTCCCATTAGAGAAGGATTCAGCCTTGGTTTATCAGTAGCCATAGGTTCACCTAAACCCGAAGCTATCCAACTGATTCCCCAGTGCGTGCGAATAAAGACGACTAGGGATGTTTTTTAGTGTGACCCAGACCGGGACAGATGTGATCTCTGGCAGAGCTAATGTATCAGCAGAAGTCCAAGGAGCAACAAACATGATGCAGCTATCAATGTGCCATAAACCGCGCTGTAAAACCCAAGCTCTAGTTGGTGCATCCGGAATATGAAATAAATAAGAGGATTCCCCAAGTTTTCGTAAGAAAATCTTACACTTTCTCCCCCAAATTCTATTAGTCACTACATTGATGAGACCTCCATATGGTGTAAGGCAACGATTAAACTGACCTATAACATATTCTTGTTGATTCTCAAGTCCTCTCAACAAGACATGGTTTGGAATGTGTACCTTGGGAGTGCCATCTTCCATGTAAGTTGGTGTTGTTGTTCGATGGAGATTTCAGATCGAAGGGTCCATCTTTGCTGCCTATGGAAAGCGTAGTTGTCCATTCTCTTTAATCGCTAGAGGAAGAATGTCTAATTCTGGATCGGATTTGCCTCTTTCCATTGGAATCAGAGTTTCATGACGGAAAGGCTCAGCTTCCGGGATGATTTTAGGCGGTTTTGCCCATGCTCCAATGGTGGGAACAAATGGAGTAGAGACAGGAACTGCCGGAAGCAGAGATGAGGAATGTAAGGTTTGAGTCACATCTTCCGTCGCGAGAAGAGAATTCAGAGCGTCTGACGAGAATCGGTGGCAACAGAATCCATCAAGTCAAGGAGGAGAGACTAAATGGCTCACCGGAGAAGAGATTACCGGAATCAGTCAGTGACAAATAATATTGTGTTTAGAAAAATAAAAGCAAACTTAGCATTTTTGGCGATTAATTCGATTTCTTTTTCTTCCAAAATTGACAAAAAATGTTAAATGGCTAAAAAGTTAATTACAACGAAAACAAGAAACCCAAAAATCAAAAGTAAGAAACAAAAAAATGTACTGACACGTGTCATAAAGCTAGACCATCAACACTACGAGATATATGTGAAAAAAAAAACAAATAAAACGAAACCAAATCTTCAGAAAAAGATTTAACTCTCATAAGTCATATTATTAACCCAATCGTTTCAAGCAGCCGAAGAGAAGAGAAGAGAAGAGAGAGACAGACTCCTTCCCAAAAAAAAAAAAATCATTCGTGTCTCTTCCCTCATTCACAGATTCACTACTAAAAAAAAAACCACAACAATGTCGAAGAAGAAGAAACAGAGTCTATCAATGGAAGAAGAGCACTGTGCTAAAGGCAAAGGCAAGAACGAAGATTCCTATTTCGATAGAATTGACTACGAAGTTTCTTCAGTCTTATTGCAACTTTCGCATCCTGTTGTATTCTCCTCCTCCTCCTCTTCTGATTTTTCTCCTCCTTTGTTCCATAAATGGGGTCGCACTAAAAAGAGGTCTTCGTCTTCTTCTTCTTCGTCTCCTGTGATAAAATCGGTCGGCGATTTGGGAAGTAATTCGAGTTCTTCGTGCTTAACCGGTGAGGCCAAGAAAACCAATTCTCAAACCGTAAGTTCTTATTATTATTTCTGGTTTAAATTGTTTGACAAAATTGTTATGTAATTTGCATAAATCAATCTGATGTGTCGAGTTGGTTGCTAAACGACAGATTAAAAAAGGTTTAGAAGAAGAATTCTTTTGTACGAAAAACCAGACATCATCTTCTCAGTTTAACACATCCTGTTCTGTTCTCGAGGTGTTTTTTATATTTTCTTTATTTTCCTTTTATTCTTTTGGGAAATGTAAAGGTTTATTAATATTTGTTTCCATATTTGATAAATATTTGGTGAATGGAATATTACAGGCGGAGATGGGTTTACTTAGGGCGCAAGTTGGGTTAATAGCCCAGCCCATTAGAGTTGATTCAAATCTGCGACCGTTGATATCTGTTCATCGTACGGTTAACGTGAGTGATATCGAACGACGTAGCGGTATTGATCTGAACCTTCTTCCAGCTGCAGAGGAAGGTGCTAACGAACTCTTCCCATTGGTTGGTTTTGAGAGAGTGACATCATCATCATCAGCAAGTAAAATCCAAGCAGCTGCTCAAGCAAGACAAAGAAGATTAGGTTTGATTCGATCCAAGAAGGTTTACACTAGATTCATCCCCTCGTACCAACTCAAGTAGGGATTGGTAATTTTTTCTAAATTGTAACCTTTTTTATTTTCTTTTTTTTGGGAGCTTTCTCTACCTTCCTAGTGCCTAGATATATATCAGAAAAATGTACTAGGATTTTGATACGAATATTCTCAACCAAAATTGCAAGTTTCCATTGGGAAAAATGCAAAAGTATTGGTTGTGTATAATTTTATAAATGCAGTTTTAAAAGGATTCTAAGAATCCTTTATTTTATTTTATTTATGAGAGCTTAAAAGAGAGATACATTGACGAATTATTATTACAAACAATGCAAATGGCAAATACAATAAGAGAACCACAAAGTAGTAATAGTAGTAGTAGGCATAGAGAGAAAGAGAGCTTTCAAGATTGGGTTTGTGTTTTCTCAATCTGAAATCAAGATTCGTAAACTTCTTCTTCCTCTTCATCCTCGTACTCACCTTCTTCATCAGCAGTAGCATCTTGGTATTGCTGGTATTCAGCGACGAGATCATTCATGTTGCTTTCAGCTTCAGTGAACTCCATCTCGTCCATTCCTTCTCCTGTATACCAATGAAGGAAAGCTTTTCTCCTGAACATGGCTGTGAACTGCTCGCTCACTCTCCTAAACATTTCCTGGATCGAAGTCGAGTTTCCTACAAACGTTGAAGCCATTTTGATTCCGGTTGGTGGGATGTCGCAGACGCTGGACTTGACGTTGTTTGGGATCCATTCAACGAAGTAGGATGAGTTCTTGTTCTGGACGTTCAATATCTGTTCGTCAACTTCTTTTGTGCTCATCTTTCCTCTGAACATGGCCGAGGCTGTGAGGTAACGTCCGTGGCGTGGATCAGCTGCGCACATCATGTTCTTGGCGTCCCACATTTGCTGCGTCAGCTCGGGGACTGTGAGAGAGATGTACTGTTGAGAGCCACGGGAAGTGAGAGGCGCGAAACCAACCATGAAGAAATGAAGACGTGGGAATGGGATAAGGTTCACGGCGAGTTTCCTTAGGTCAGAGTTGAGTTGTCCAGGGAACCTTAAAGAGCAAGTCACACCACTCATTGTTGCAGAGATCAAGTGGTTCAAGTCTCCAACTGCAAATGTATATACATATATGATCGTCTCAGGATTTAAGAGAGAACATTAATTAGCTTTATTGGACACAAAACTTGGTACTTACAGCTAGGAGTGCTGAGTTTGAGAGTGCGGAAACAGATATCATAGAGAGCTTCGTTGTCGAGGACCATGCATTCATCAGCGTTCTCTACAAGCTGGTGGACTGAAAGAGTAGCATTGTAAGGCTCAACGACTGTATCTGAGACCTTTGGAGATGGGAAAACAGAGAATGTGAGCATCATCCTGTCCGGGTACTCCTCACGGATCTTTGATATCAACAGAGTTCCCATTCCTGAACCTGTGCCTCCTCCGAGAGAGTGGCATACTTGAAACCCTGTAACAATGTATCCGTAATGTCACTTGAATTGCAACTAAACATAGTCCAAATAGCAAGTTTGATAAAAGGACTTGTCTTTTATGTCCAGACCAGATCCAAAAAAGTAATGAGATGTTATTCTATATGAAACCAATCATGTCCCATTTGCCTATTCAATCATCTCTCAAATATGATCTGTTTCACCTCGATAGAGTCAACAACACAACAGTATTCTCTAAAGTGCTGAATTGCTGATTAAAAAATTCGATATGGTTAAGGTTCACGTGATATTATAACTTTTGATCCACTGTCACAAAACATTAGGGGCCACAATAACACTACCGCCAAATTAGGATATTGTTCAATGTCGTTTGAAAAACAAGTAGACAAAATCTAATTGCTGGGTCAATCATTAAGTGGTAACGGGCTCAGTCTCAACATGAATTAACATCTGATTCTTTAACAATATGAATTATTGAAACAGAAGCACCGACTCACTCCACGAGCAAAACAAAATCGAAGGATCATGTTCTTGATGAGATAAATGTTAAGAAACATATCAAAAACAATTTTTCAAAGAGATCAACAAGTGCAATGCGAGGATGATCAAGATTCAAGAACATAGAAAAAATAAGTGAATTCGAGATCAACGGTTACTAAACATGCAAGAGTCACGATATATAAATGATAGAAACCAAAAGAATGATTGAGATATATATATATACCTTGAAGGCAATCACAGTTCTCAGCCTCCTTACGAACAACATCAAGAACAGCATCAATAAGCTAAGCACCTTCGGTATAATGACCTTTCGCCCAGTTGTTACCAGCACCAGACTGACCAAAAACAAAGTTATCAGGACGAAATATCTGACCATAGGCGCCGGATCTGATACTATCCATAGTACCAGGCTCAAGATCCATGAGAACAGCACGAGGAACATATCTACCACCAGATGCTTCATTGTAATAAACGTTGATACGTTCGAGCTGGAGATCAGCGGAGTCACCGTTGTAACGTCCCGTGGGATCAACGCCGTGTTCGTCGCAGATAACTTCCCAGAATTTGGAACCGATTTGGTTACCGCATTGGCCACCTTGCACGTGAAGGATCTCTCTCATGATGATCGATAAAAGATTTGAGATCTGAGACGAGAGAAGAGTGAAGAGAATAAGAAGGCGAGAGAGAGAGAGAGAGAGAGAGAGAGAAGCGGGAGAGTGACAACGTTGACAGAGGGGGGGAAGAAGATGGATCTTGCCAGCTATAACCGTTTCTTCTTCTTCCTCTGTTTTTTTTTCACTGCACCCTAATTGTTTTTTTTATATATATATACCAATATATCATTTATTTAACAAAAGAAAATAATAAAACCTTGATATTGAAAATTCTTTGAAAGGAAAATGAATAATACATCATACCAATATATAATTAATTTTATTTAAGATGATTTGGAAATTATAAATTAAAAATAAATGTGATATCTTTATTTTCTTCTTATACAGATAATATCATTAAATTTTACTATTGACTATTATAGATTTTAATCAACATCAATAGTATTTTTTTAGCTTTTTTTTCTTTGTTTTTGGACTTTGTTAGATTTTCTTAAAGTTCCAAATAAATCATGGTCTGAAATGAGCCATTAAAAATATCAATATTTTCACTAATTAAAATGTCTACATACATTGATAGAGAAGAAATCACATTATGGCTGTTATTTGTTAGACTCGTTTTCAGACCTTTGAATCCACTAATGACGAGTCTTCTTCTAATTTTTGAACTATAACCATAGAAACAGTAACATATACTTATGCATTACAAGATGGGTGCGAAATGTATTCAATAACTTGTCTTGAGTCTCTTAGTTGTTTTAAGTGACATAGCACATGTAGCTAGATGTAATAAACGATTTGGAGATCTTGAATAAGTATGTCTATTTCTACGTAAACGATAAAACACAATAATTGAAATTTGAAAATCGGTTGAATTATCATGGTATAAAAATATCCTCACACCAATTGAGTTTGGATCTATCATGCAAATACTATTGATAACAAAACAAAATATAAAGAATTATATGTACTCATATAGAAAAATAATAATGTCATAGCACATGTAGTTAGATAGATTTAGACTGTAGTAAGATCTGAGATTTGATCCAATTATTTTGGTTTTATTTTTATGTCAAGTTCGATCTACTGTTTTTATACGTAACGTCAAGATCAATAATTGAACTTGTAAAAAACCGATCCTATTTTTTATTTTCTTTTTTAAACATATTATTGTTTCCAACCACTTGTTCTTGGTAAAATTACTTGCTCCCAACTTCTTGTAAAAATGTCACTGAAGGGAACACAGAGGATATGGGAGCACGTTTCTATCATTTTCCTATTGGTACAAAAAAATAATACAGAAGTGATGTGACAAATATATAGATTCAGTCATAACAGACCTAGGCTGGGCCTTGTTTTGTAGATAACAATTCTGCAAGCCTATTAACCAAAACGGCATCGTTTAGCAGTGGAACTTCTCACAACGGTCGTCTGATTCTAGTAGTGATGCTGACCGATCCTAAATACTTTCTGATGATTATAAAAGTTCATTTCTTTCAAGTTTAAATCGTTTTTACTGCTTTTTAAAAATTATTAAAAACAATTAATTATCAAAGAACTCTGCCACATCGGATGACATTTTCCGGTATCGGATTTTCATCTCTAACCGGAATATTCGAAGGATCTTCTTGTCCTTCACCTTTAACTCTCATATAAAGCTCTTGACCAAGATACCACTGCTCTGCTTTCTGTGATCTCACATTCCACATTCCTTGATTATCCATTGCTATTAGTATTGCTGCCCACGAATATGGATATACCTAAACCCCAAAAAAGGAAAAAAAAACAAACTAAACTCTCTAGTCTAAATTCTAATACGTTAATTACGAAGATTATAATTTGATTTAACCTGAACTGTTGACCGTGAAACAGCATCCACTAAGTTATATCCAGCTCTTTTGCTCTCAGACCAAGCTCCAAATCCATATCTTAACATCAACTCAAATAAAGATTAGTACACTTAATTAATCATATGAACAGATATGATTTCGATTATGACATGTAATTTTTACCCGACGACGAAGAAATTGTAACCATCGATGTGGTAACTCTGCAATTCAAACAGGGGATTCTGGAACACGATATGGACGAAATCTCTGTAACGTATATCGACCACTGAGGTGCCTAGACTCGGTGTTTTGTTCGTAGGGTAATTCGGGAACATGTTGGGGATGATCGTGTCGTTTAGTTGGAAATGGTCAACGAGCTTTAACGGTGTTTCGGGGTAGACAAACGAAACACCGTTTATTGTGTAACGGAGTCTGCCGGACGATAGCATGACGTCGTTGTGTAATAATATCGTTCTGGCTACCTTTATACGTCCGTAGTGGTACGAACCTTGTGGGTTCGTTCTTGCCGCTCCAACGTTTAGGTCCATTCTGTGGTGTCACACTTACACTTATTACTTATTACTTATTACTTATTAGTCAAGAATATGAAACTAAAAACTGATCCGAGAGAATACCTGATGGATAGGGCTTGTTCAACTGAGGAAGCGTAATCCCACGAAGCAGGTGCGAGTGGGACTGATCCGACCGGGTCGAGTGGAGAGTTGGGATATCGAATTAAAGCTATACCGCCAAGGTAGTAATCAGTGAACCGGGCTGTTGCCAGTATGTAGTAGGCGCGGTTTATACCAACCGGGTCGGTTTTAGCGGTGACGAGAACAGAGTATGATTGACCCACGTGGATGTCCAGGCTCGAGTAAACACGTTTCTGAACATACGTACCCTCTGTCTCAACTAGAAGCATATCATGGTCTTGGATCCTGAAGTTTACACATGTTTTGAGACCCACGTTTGATATTCTTAGCCTATACATTTTACCTGCCATTAAGCACAAAACAAAAGGTACATTGGTCTGTTATTAGACAATTAAACAAAACGTACATTTGTGTAATATATTAAGAAAAAAACTCACCTGGTTCAAATGCAAAGAAGGTCTCTTCAGGACCACGCCCGTTAATAAGAATACCATCAGGAGTTGGCAAACTGTGACCGGTGTCAAGTGAAGCTCTCAAATCCTTTCATCAAACCATTTGCAAAACAAATTACTTGTGTTATGCAAATCAAACCCAAACATCTTTAAAAAAAAAAAAAAAACTACACAATATTTTTAAAAATTAAATTAAAAAGAAAGATAATAATCCACCTTTATTTTCATCAAGCACATAAATTATCAATTTAGTATAAGTAAATATATTTTTGTTAAAAAATTAATATAGGAGATTACTTTGGAGTTTGGATGGTAATGGTATACGGTAAAATAAAACAAAACTTACCGTATGGTCGGCATAGAACCAATCTCCTACCAAGATGTCGTATTCAGAGTCGGGCGTTGGGAACGGAACCGGCACAAGTTCCGGGGTATTGATTCTAATAGAACCGTATCCTCCGGCAGCTTTCTGAAGTAGAAGCGACGGAAAGTAAAAGTAGCTTCCGATCTGATCCTTCACCTGAAAACTGTACGTCCAATTTGTCCCCGGTAGTATGGGACAGTTTGTCCCTCGAACTCCATCTTGCCACGAGTTCTTCCGCAATTGTAATCCATTCCTTTAATTTTTTATATATACAGGTTTTGATAACAAATATGGCTAAACCAAAACCAATTCAAAAACACACCTAAAGTAAGTGTGAAATATTTACCATGTCATAAGAAAGGGTTCGTTCAAATTGTTGAAAATGTTGACGATGATGATATCGTTTGCTGTTGCATTAAGGATCGGTCCAGGAAACATGTCGTTGATCACTATGATCTGTTGATTGATCATGTATTAATGACTTAAAAAATCATACTTCTAAACAAAACAAATAAAACATAAAACGAATCATCGATGGAACCTGCTTGTTGCCTCCAAGAATGGAACGTTGAGAATAAGAGACGACCCATTGATACGATACGATAGGTGCAAACGCATAGCTCAACTCCAAGACGACCAAAAAAGTCAGAACCAACACCTCAACAATGACATGTCTCATTGCGAAAGATTGACTTACGAAAAAATATATATATATGGAAATCAAAGAACTTTGAGATGTTTGTGCTGTGTTTAAGGCAAGAAATTAGCTACATGTTTTCTTTGAAACGATAAATTCGATGATAATAATCATTTAGCTGTTTGAGTTAACGCTTATTTTGTGTGCTATTCTGAATATGGAATATGATCAAAAGAGTTCATGCAGTCTGCATTTTCAACCTAATTTATGGGCAGCACATTTGTGCTTTTTGATGAAATTCTGGTAGGCTTATTCATTCTACTTAACCAAAAAGGCCCATTAAATATTTTATCGTATCTAACTTATGAATATATTGTACGCATGAAACTGGTTTATTGTAATGTGACGGACGAAAAGAAAAATAAAACGTGAGGGAAGACGATGGCTTACGAAATATTGTAAAGTGGATGTGACCTGTCCGAATACAAAATTACAAAAACGGTCGCTATTTAGTCGTACAAAAAAAAACGCAAGCAATTATTGAAAAACTATTTTATCACTTTTTCACATCTTCTTTAATCTTTCACAGTTCACACACCACGTCTTTTGAACACAGTAAAACGTAACAATAATTTAACTTTTGACAAAAATATCTAGCACATAATTTTTGGGTGTTTTGTGTATGTCGTAGTTCGTTGCAATTGATCAATCAAACAAGCAAGGCAAAGATATTATATTGCACAAAACATTTTTATTACAAGGAAGATATTATATGGATCCTCCAATATAAATTACAGGGCCCGCGACTATCATCAAAGACGTTGAAACGTCCACTAGTCGTACCCTAGCTAGTTGTTAATTAAAATGAAGTGATAGTTTTATAAAATCATATGGTTTTGGACTCTTGAAGCTCGTCATCATTTTGAACTAGACCCTTCTTACTAGTTCTCATTGTTTAGACTTTAGATGGAAATCACATAATCAATCTCTACTGAAAATTCCTATAAAATCATAGAAAGAAAAAGAACGTAATACTGTTTTTGCACGTCTACGTGGTTTACAAATCTTAATCGCGTAACTATACAGTAAAGTTAAAAGAATCTTGAAAAAAATATATGAATTACTTTACGTTTTTGTAGATACTTTTAAAATCAAAAGTGAACGTCAAAAGGTAGAGTTGGATATTTTCGTTGAAAAAATTATCAATCAAACTCGGACAAACACAATTAGTGGTAATTTAACTATTCTCGAATCAGTCTAACCCATTATAGTATAGTGCTTATAATTATGTCTATTAGTATTAAAGTAATAGCTATATATATTTTTTTAATCTCAACGGTTAAAATTTTTATAAACCAATTAGGTGTAACCACGTAAGCAGTCGTACCATAAGCCACCAACCAACACATACACCTGATTATTACCAATAGATAAAGCCAACGGAATATGCTATCTCTATAAATCACACATCGTCTTCTTCATCTCTCTTTCGCTCTCTCTCAGACTCCTCTGTTCTACATTAAATAAAACTACAACAAAGAAGAAGAAGACGAAACAGAGCATTAAGATCCTTAACAAATCTTCTTCTTCTTTGTTCCAATGGCTCTTCCGTTGCCATTGATCTTACTTACCCTCTCCCATTTGTTCGTTTCTGGTAACGAATCTTCAATTTAAGTAATGATTTTAATAAAAAATACTGTGACTATAATAAGATGATTTTGATTTTATTTTTTTTCGGGTATTTATTTAAATTCACAGGAGTTAGATCAACGAGCTTCGTAATGGTGAACAAATGCGAATACACAGTCTGGCCTGGACTTTTATCAAACGCCGGAGTTCCACCGCTTCCGACGACCGGATTCGTACTCCAAAAAGGCGAAGAGCGAACCATCATAGCTCCGACTTCATGGGGAGGACGTTTCTGGGGAAGAACTCAATGCACCACCGACGGCGGTAAATTCACTTGTCTCACCGGAGATTGCGGATCCGGTACCGTCGAATGCTCCGGATCCGGAGCCACGCCTCCCGCGACGCTAGCGGAGTTCACGTTAGACGGATCCGGTGGTCTAGATTTCTACGACGTGAGTCTCGTCGACGGTTACAACGTCCCGATGCTGGTGGTTCCTCAGGGAGGTTCCGGTTTGAACTGTAGCAGCACCGGATGCGTCGTGGATCTGAACGGTTCGTGTCCGTCGGAGCTTAAAGTGACGAGTTTGGACGGCGGAGGGAAACAGTCCATGGGGTGTAAAAGCGCGTGCGAAGCTTTCCGTACGCCGGAGTACTGTTGCAGCGGGGCCTTCGGTACGCCTGACACGTGTAAACCGTCGTCGTACTCGGTGGTGTTTAAAACCGCGTGTCCACGTGCTTACAGCTACGCTTACGATGATCAGAGTAGTACCTTCACATGCGCCGACTCCCCTAATTACGTCATCACGTTTTGCCCTTCCCCTAACACCAGGTTTGTAATTCCCTTCTTATCCTTTAGTGAATAGTTTGTTTATTATGATGATTAAGGTTAGGTGTGAGGGTATTTTCGTCAATTACATCAGACAACATATTTACTAACCATTAATTACCTTTTTTGTTTACCGTGCAATTGAAGTAACTGAGATTTTTGTTTTTTGCCAATTATATAGGATAAAATAAGAATCTACACTATAGGATAGGACTTTGCTTTATACTGCAAAAAAAAAAAGGAAATGTGTGTTCTTTAGGATTTACTCCCTCTGTTTCATTCTAGCCTAATTTTTTTGTTTCAAAATAAGTGTCATTTTAGATTTTCAATGTAAAATTAAGCATAAATTTCCAACTTTAACCTCATATTCATTGAAGAATATCAAAAGTCAATTTCAATTTTAAGGGTATAAAAGATATTTTAATATGTTTTTTTAATTTGTGTGTAAAGTGTCAAAATGACACTTATTATGAAACAGAGAGAATATTTTTATTTTATTTACAAATTTGTTTTTATAACCATCCTCGAATTGTGGATAGATTTATTGGGATGTGGATCTTTAACGGTCCTGTGAGATTTTTTATTTTGTTAATATCGTGTCCAATTTCGAGGGGACGCGTGGCAGAATCACTTACACATGTATATTGAACGGCTATGATTTTGTTTTTGTTTATCAGTCAAAAATCATCACAAGATCAGAGCCCAGATCCTAAAACGACGACGCCCTCAGGAACTACGACTCCAGCCGGAGATAGTAGTAGTAGTACGACGTGGTCGCCGGTGGATACATCGATGATATACGAAGGAGCTTTGGATCAGAGCAAAGGATCACCGTCCAGTTATCATGTTTCTTCGTTATGTGGAATCACAGTCACTCTTGCGCTGGCCTTTTGTCGGATGTGGTCGCTCTTTTGACCTAACCTCTTTTTTTT
>NC_025693.1:30509165-30538490 GCF_000633955.1 Camelina sativa
AACCTTTTTTTTTTTTTTTTTTGTCACCCGCGTAAAACACTGAATCAGGACGTTGTGGGCCATCACTCACTAAAAAAGCCTTATCTCGTTCCGGCCCATGTGAACCTTTTCTTACATCAGAACGACGTCGGATTGAGTCAGAGCTGACGCAAAAAAGCCCGTTCCTTACCTGGAATGAACAGAAGCAAGTAAACCCTTCACGGGAGGATTCTTATTTTTGGGTGAGAATACACGTGGGCTGCTTGCTGGTTGAGGAGTTCATAAAAAGATGGGAATGTTAAAATTTGTAAGGTCAGAATATTTGTTTGATTTTTAATATAAATTAGGCTTAGAGAAGAATATTATTATTATTATGTACACTAATATAGGTGGGGGAATATTTCATTTGTTTGTTATCTGGTGCTGCGTTGGCCATTCGGAACCATGAAATGAATAAAATACTACTACTAGTACTACATACATTTCTTGGTCTTGTCTCAACCGCTATATTTAATAATAATTTGACTTTACAAAACGCATATGATAGCCATAAGAAATTCTCAATTATTATTACATTTTTCAAAAGTGATTTGTGGTGGTAGCCACTAGCTGAAAAAGATTAGAGAACAGATAATATTAATTAAGTGTGAGTTGATGATGATGATGCCTTTGATTTATTAGTGGGAGTGAACCTATAAATAAAAACCAAGTGTCTAATTTCACTGCATTTGATTTGACAAAAATATCATAATAAGAATAAAGCCATCATGGAATATGAAGACACATTGCCTTCATCTCTATCTCATACTAGTTAGGAAAACACTATTCTCATTAGAAGAAAGCTTAAAAGATCAAAGATGGGTCTACAATTGGAGCCTATTAATAGGCCCATTACAAACCATTTTGAAGCCCACGATTAAGTTTTGACCACAGGAAACAAAGAAAGAGTCTGATGACAGTGACATGCGTGAATGATGAATGAATGTCATACACACCCATAATTGTAGTGCGTGCGTGGCATGGCGAGTTTCACCAAACCAGAAGATACGGTGTCGTTTTTATGCACGAGGGTTAAAGGGTATCAGCAAACTCTTCTCACACTAGCCATAGAAAAAGAGAAGAAAATATCTCAACAAGGGTATATTAGTAAAAAATATTCATTCCCTACATTGAAACAAAAGGATTACGCCAATTCGAGTTTTCAACATCAACCACAATTTCGCTTTTTCTCTCCTTCCTTCTTCTCTCTCACTTTCTGTTAAAGCTTCCCAACGAAGAAGAAGCGGTGGCTAAAATTTAACGGTGACGGAGGAGAAATTTCGTAATCTAAATGTGTCTCATGGCGTTATCCGACGCGGTTCTCGGGAATCTCGCGACGATCTACGTGGCGGTGATTATAGCGATTAAGGCTTACGGATTGATTACAGGGAAGAGTTTCAGCGCTGGATTTGTCGTCGTTGTTTCGATTACGGCGGTTGGTGTTTTGTTGGCGGTTACGCTGGCTTGGGATGTGTCTCGTAGAGCAGCGGAGGCGGTGTCGAGGTATAATCGTGTTGGTGTTGAGGAGGATCTTAGTCGTCACCACCGTCATCATGAAGACGGTGGTGGTGGTGGTGGTGGTGGGAGTAGTTGTAAAGGAGGGATTTGCTGGCACGGTGTTGCGGTTAGGTCACCTGCTTCACAAGTTCGATTTAGGCTTCCGCAGCACATTCCCTACGGCGCTTTCTGAGTACATATACTTTTAATCTTTTCCCTTTCTGTTTTTTGTTTTGTTCCTTTGGTTAAAAAAAAAAGTTTGCTGGTGAAGTAGGTGATAACATGTATTAGGTATAGATCTCGTGTATCATAGATGATGAGGAATAAGGTGTTGTTGTTCTTGTTACTCTGAGGTTCTTTTGTTTGTTTGTTTTTTGTATTGATATATATATATATATATATTTGTAAAATTTGATAGTGATATGATGATACATGTTTCTTGTTTCTAATATAATGGATATTGAATCAAGTGTTGTATTGGTATTTGCCATATGAACTGAATGAAGCATATGAAAACCTTTTGATCTACAGTGAATGTATTATACATATGCTTGCTTCTTATTAGTGTAAGAAAATGATATTGTGTTTGCCTTGATGAATTATAACCCGAGATGCAATGAAGAATGTTTTGTGACCTGACAGTAGAGTGGATCTTTCTTGGATTCTATGTTGTCACTCTGTGTGTGTCTGGAGGTAAGAGTCTACCTCTGCTAGTGAAATGCAATCCATCACTTCCATTTCTTTTATGTATTTGCCATGAATGGAGGGAAGAGATTTGTATACAGTTGGCTTTACAGGATCATCCTCGATCTTTAGCATGTTTGTCTGCTCTTGTGGATAATACATATTATACGGGTTGCGTTCTGTTGTTAATGAACTTAACGCTGTCACCCTTCTTTGTTTTTTTGGTATCTGTGGATTTTTCGATTCCTAGTTTATTTGTGTTTTTAATTTCCAAATATCTCGCTTCATCAGTTTTGCTTGATGAGTAGAAACTACAATGTTATAACCCTGAGGTGAGTCTCTTAGCTCGTATAAATGTGCTTGCATTGGTACAATTAACATCTTAGAGAGGTGAGAAGGGAGTGGGCACCAAGAGCTCAATACAAAAAAAAACTAGTCATTTATCTAGATGCAGAGTAATTCTCTTTATGAACCTGATAAGAGTAACTTACTAGATAAGTTTCATCTTTTGGTTCTGTGCCATGTGCAGGTAAATACTTTGTAGGAATTGTGAAGAGTGCAACATGACACCATGTTGGAAGCTAACAGAAACATGAGTTTAGACAGGACCCTAATTCAAAGGTCGAAGCTCTCACAATCATTTATTTTATACACTTTGAAAGAAGATTTGGTTTAAAACCATTAGAGTAGATAAAGAACACATAAGAGGTAATATACAAATTGAAACACAACAAATATACAAGCCGAAAGTACTTAAAACCATAAACAAGAACACCCAAAAAAATTATCGCCACATTACACATCTTATTTTCATTTATCTTGCTTGGGTCAGAACGCGATCAAGTTAGCCACGGATTTAGGAGGGTTAGTGAGCATGTGCACAACCTCCCTCATCGTAGGCCTCGTCGCGGCTTCATCCTCTACACACATCATTGCAATCTTAAACACATGAACCACACTGGTCAACGTATAACCAGTCAACCTCGAGTCAACGATAGCAACAACAATAGCAGCATCCGACGGCTGAGATATCTCTTCTTCCGTGTTCCTCACCCACCTAACTATATCGACTCCTTCTCCAAATTCACCAACCGGTTTCTTCCCGGCTATTAGCTCCAATAAAACCACTCCAAAACTATACACATCACTCTTCTCGTCCACTTTCAAGGTATATGCATACTCTGTCAAACAAAACAAACGGCGCATTAGGAGGGCATATTTTGTAATAAATACGTTATAATATATAACATCTTGGTTCGTACTAATGTTATCGATATGTCACAATCCGAATAAACTAACCTGGGGCGATGTATCCATAAGAGCCAGCAATTGAAGACATACACTCAGAAGCAGCACCGTCCACCAAGAACTTAGCAAGCCCAAAATCAGCAACATGGGCTTCAAAATCAGAGTCCAAAAGAATGTTATTGGACTTCACATCTCTGTGCAAGATCAACGGTGAACAGTCATGGTGAAGATAACACAAGCCTTTCGCTGCTTCCACGGCTACTCTATGTCTCGTCTCCCATTGGAGGTGACCACCTTTAGATCCATGCAAAAGCTCTCCAAGGCTTCCATTAGGCATGTACTCATAGAGAAGCAAGTTCGTGTCCTTGTTCGCTACGTAACCGAGAAGCCTCACGATGTGACGGTGTCGAATCCTTCCCAAAGTTTGAATCTCCGCCGTGAATCCATGATCGCTCCTCCCTGTGCCACGACCAACGAGTCGTTTGATCGCGACGTCAACGTTGTTTGGCATAGATCCACGGTAAACGATTCCAGCTCCGCCTTTGCCGATTATATTCTCTTCTTTCAAACACTCGAGTACGTCTTCGGATTTGAAATCGAGTTTCTGGAAGGCGGTTAGCTTCCAGGCGAGAGATTTCTGGTTCTTCTTCTTGTTCATCTGACGAATCGCTACGCTGATTAGGATCAACGCCGTGATCGCTGCGATAACCGTGATTACGATCCTTGACGGTGAGAACAACGCCGTGGGGTTGCGATCGGAGGTTTGTCCTGGCCGTGTTGGACATGAGACGTGGTGAGGTAAACAGAGGTAAGTGTTTCCGGCGAAAGAAGTGTCGTTGAACACCATGAATTGACCACCTAGTGGTACTCTTCCTGAGAGATCGTTGAAAGAGAGATCTAGCGTTGTTAGACTCGTCATGTTTCCGATTCCGGTTGGGATTGAACCGGTTAGTTGATTACCGGAGAGATTAAGTGTACCGAGGTTAATCACGTTGTTGATCTCTTTAGGTATCTCTCCGTTGATTCGGTTACGGCTGAGATCGACGGAGATTAAAGTAGTGCAGCGCGAGATTGAATCTGGGATAACGCCGGTGATGTTGTTCGCACTTGTGTTGATCTTCGATAGATGCTTCAACTCGAAGATCTCTCTCGGGATGCTGCCGCGGAATCGGTTCCGATCTAAGAAGAGAGTCTGCAAATTAGGGAAATTACCGATCGCCGGAGGAATCTCGCCGGAGAACCAGTTGTTAGAGAGGTAAATCTGGTCGGCAACAGCGCCGGACATCTTCGTCGGAAGTTCGCCGGAGAAGATATTATCGGTGAGTTCGATAATCGTTACTAGCGGTAGATTGAAAAGCCCCGCCGGTACAGTTCCGTTGAGTAGATTCTTGACGATTCTGATTTTGTTTAACGATTTGCATTTACCAAGCTCTTCTGGGATTGGACCGAAGAAGAAGTTGTTAGAGAGTATTAACATCTCCAGTTTCTCGCCTCTGCATAAATCCATGGGGATGAGTCCGGTGAGGTGGTTGTAAGAGACGTCGAGCTTTTTCAGATTCCCGTTCCGTCCAAGATTTGCCGGTAACTGTAAGGTGAAGTTGTTCTCCCAGACTTCGAAGACTTGTAGTTTTGGTAACTCTCCGATGAACTCTGGTATTGGACCGTAGAGGTTGTTTCTGAAGAGGTTGATGAGAGTGATGTTTCCGAGGTCGATGAAGCTTTGAGGTATTTCTCCGGTTAACTGGTTGATTGATAAATCGAGAGATTTGAGGCTGATTAAACCGGAGAGTTCTGGTGGAATGTGTCCGGTTAAGTTGTTGATGTGAAGGAACAGAGTGTGTAAATGTTTCAGATTGCTTAAACTCGTTGGGATCTCTCCGGTGAGTGTACAACTCGCCATGTCGAGGATCTGAAGGTTTGTTAAACCACCGAACTCCGGGGGAACACCACCGGTGTAGCTGTTGAAGTATCCGACATACATTTCTCTCAAGTTCTTGAGGCGAGATAGAAACGCCGGAGATTTACCGGAGAGTCCTGCTCCGTTGAGTCCGAGATACTCTAGGCTTTGGATATCTCCGTAACTCTCGGGAATCTCGCCGGTGAAGAAGTTTCCACCGAGAGAGAGATGTTTGAGGTTCTTGAGCTTTGCAATCTCCAGTGGTAACGTACCGGTGAAATTGTTGTTGTAAGCGTCAAGAACTTCAAGATCAACCATGGCTATAACAATCTCTCCAGGGAAGCTTCCGCTGAGGTTAACATTGTTGGAGATATTCAAAACCTTGAGTGAAGTTAGACTCTTCATCTCCAATGGTAATTCACCGGTGAAATTGTTGGCAGCTAACGTTAGATTCACCAGACGGTTTAACATCCCAATCTCCGGTGAGATTTTTCCGAACAAAGGAGTAAAGGAGACGTTGAGAGAGATGACACGTGCTTCGCCGTCACATGAAACGCCTGTGAAAGAGCAGTGAGCTGCCGGAGAAGGTGAGTGAATCCAGTCGTGGAGACCGTCGCCGTTAGGACCAATCATAGAGGATTTGAGAGTGAGAAGAACATCCATGTCAGTAGTGTAAGCTAATAAGCATGGTGAGAAGAATAGAAAGAAGAAAGAGATAACGTAAAGCTGAGTAGTATACAGATGCAGAAACAGAAGATGAGTCTTCAAAAGTCTCATCGCCATGTTTTTTTTTTTTTTTTTAAGATGTCCTCTCAGAGAGAGAGAGAGAGAGAATAATAAGTTAGCGTGAGTGTTATGCGATAGGACACAGAGAGATGAACAATGGCATATTATGAAGAAGAAGATGAAATAGAGAATCGAAGTGGTACTGTTCTAAATACCCCCAAGACTTTCTTCAAAGAGAGAATAAATCCTCTTATGTGACTTTATACATAGAAATTATTATTATATAAAAATAATGCGCCAAATTATAAACCCTTTTTAGTGTATTTTGTTCTTCTAGGAATGATCTTGTATAAGTTTTTTTTGTTATGGTTACTGTCTACCAATCAGATTATTTGAATAGAAATTATACGATTTTACGAACATATAAGTGAAGGCAAGTACAATTCAAGCTACTAGAGAACATTTGCAGGCAAGATTACGAACTACAACTTGTGGTCAAACATACATGTCAGTTTTCTCACTTTTCTTTAATAACCGAGTGATCCAGTTATATTGCTGAGAATTTGTAGTACAAATTTGGTGACTATTTTAACCCAAAAAAATCCACTGGAAAATGTGTAAAATTAGGATTATTTACACTTCAAAAGGCACTTTTTACTTTTTTTTTTTTTTTTTNTTTTTGGGTAGCCGCCACTAGTACTACTACTACTAACACTTTAGACATGGAAGAAAGGGAACGTCGTCGTTTCTTCTTCACTGTAAAAGTCTTTCTGATTCTGACACAACTCTTTTTTTTTTTGGCTTCTAATCAGAATTTTAAAAAGATAAAAAATTAACGACGATTATTTTAAACATTTAACGGGAGAAGAAACGGTAGAGATATACACTGACGGCGTTGATCCGACCGTTAATAAATGCGACAGACAAGAAGAGGACTCTTAACGTTAAGTTCTCTAGAGAGAGAGAGAGAGAGAGAGAGAGCCTGTGGTTGTTGTTGGTTTCTTCTTTCTTCTGAGTCGCCGTCTTGTCAACGGCATCCGACGGCGTTTTTTTGTGTGTGGCTGATCGTTTCGTCACGTGATGGGAAATAAGAGGGAATAAGAAGAAGACAAAAAAGAGGAGTAAATGGGCTTTAATTAGAAGTAGGGCCTATATTTCTAATTGGCCCGTATAGAAAGCTTGTCTGTGTCCTTTTCCTAAAGAGACAAAAATTTATGAAGAGTCAACGCTCTTCATTTGGATCTGTCTTCCCCGTTCATACAACTTAACGCACACTCAACTCACCGGTTCAGTATACAATAGACCCCTTCTGTGATCAACGGTCGGTCCCCACGCTACTATGTTCATATTGTTTTTTACTCTTCTATCCAAACTCATGCTCCTGTTTCGTATTATTTCAGTGGTTCGATTAAAAAAAGTATAATATATTCGTTTTGTTGGTGCATGTCACCACCACAAGATTGATCCTACCATATTCAAATATCTAACGATTAAATAATAAAATTGTGAATTATTGGTCTGCGTTTATAGGAGCAAAGCCGTATTGTTCTTGTCGAATATATATCTTCATCCCGCTAACCAATTTTTTTTTTAATATATTGATTAAAAATATCAGGTGCTTTAAGCAACAACAAAAGGGACTTTGATATTTTTTAAGAAGTGGGTTGACATATGTCTAGACACATACACTTGAGGGGAACCAATATGTTCTATATTATTTGCAGTATATATATTGGTATAAAGGTCCTTCCTAAATGGCAGCGAATTTCACATTTTATACTAATCTTTTTTGCATTCTCTTTTAGAGATATTATCTTATGATAAACACTAGATTTAAGAAAGTAAACGCTGAAATATATTATACTTAAAAGTTTAAAACAACAAATATGTATGTGCTTTTTCACGTGTCTATGTTAGACGAATATATTAACCGGTTTAAGTAGAGATTGAAAAATCAGATCAACCGGTACACACAACCTTGAAACCAGTGAGATGTCAATTTGTGATGAAGAAGAGAAGCATCTCTTCAATGATTCGCTGAAAATGCCCAAAACTCAAATGAACTTTGGGAATAAAGCTTTAGGTTCTCTTCAAGTAGAAAAGGAGCTCTTTTTAGTTTTTAGTAAGTGGGAAATTTTATTTTCGTAGAAAGGAATCTCGAAACTTTTTTATGGATTATTATTTTCTGATAATACATATATAGGAGAATAAATTCTTTTACGACATAGCTAAGATGGGGGACATTTATCACCCAAATATCATTCCATTCTAATCATAAAAAATGACTCACGGTTATTGACCTAATTGGAATTGTTAAAAATAAAGGAACACGATTAGGTCGTAGAACTGTAGCACTACAAGAAACGCGTCGGTTAACGTCGGTATATTAAAGTCAATTAGTAAACCGACGTTAAACTTTCAATTAGAAAGGATTTTTGCGTCGCTTTAGAAACCGACTTAAACCGATAGTTGTTTTGCGTCATTTATCTAAAAACTAAAAACCAATTTATAAGTTTTCGATTACACGCCGACAAAAAAAAAAAAAAGTTTTCGATTACACTTCTGATCTCTTCCATTTACGAGTTCTTAGCTTCTCGTCGCTGTGGAGTTCCGATATCTTTTCTGATCCAAGCTCAGAGGCGTAGAAGCATATCTTAATCGATGATCTGTGTAACGGATTGAGACAAACAAGCATCCTAACTCATCGAATCCACCAAATCAGGTATTGATTCTAACTTGGAACATGATCGGAGATATTCGCCGTTAGGTTATCGGAAATTTAGATGGAGAATCGTGATAGTTTGATACGGGAAGTTGAAATCTCAGTGTTTGAAAGCATCGATCCTTTTAGTTTATAGATTTTTCAGAATTGATCAATAGGAGAAATTATGATTGGTTTCATTGAGTTTCAAAGTAGAAGAACTAGTATAGAGGAACTGGCGGAGATGAAAATTCATGGATTTACCTGAGTTTAAGAAAAGATTAATTGGTTGCTCGATTTGCTCTTGATTAGACAATGTCAATTCAGAAGAGAAAAAGATGGAAACATCTATACAATAGATTGAATGCTCTTGCTTGCTCATATAGCTTCCTAAAAGATTGAAGAAACACAACAACTTTTTTCATGCCTCATGGAATGAGGAATTTTAGATCATCAGTTTGATGATGGATTTGAATGTTGCAAGGTAAATATATCTTATTTTATCAAACAACAAAACTAAATACTAATAATAGGCCATGACCAGATTTTACTTGTGTTGTGATAATCTCATATAGTGTTTTTGGGTGAGAAGCAACATGATATCCTGAGTTTGTCACAGAATCTCATCAACAGATGTTGTCATCCCTTATTGGAAGGTACAAAGCTAGCTATTTGATTAGTACTTGACGCTGTTTTATGTCTCAAGCTTTTACCAAAGGTTTTATCTTGTGTCATAGTAAAGCACATGAATCAATGATGTACAGTTACCAACATAGCTTCCAGGCTTTGCTTACCGAGTCACAATTCAAGAAAACTGCTGGTATGTACTTACAAGCTCACTTTATATATAATCTAACACTAAGGGATTGACATAGAACATACTATGTAAAGTAGTGCAGGTACTTTGAAATTATCTCTTGTTAAGGTCTATTTATTTATCTGATCTCATACATCGAATCTGATAATCCTCTGTTTCTTTGTGTAGAGTGGGCACTTTTGGTATGGAGAGAAAAGACAAATTGTTCAACCCTCTTTGTCCAAGATTTCTCTAGCTCCCAGAATCTAAGGTACATTCTTATTGCCTTATAAATGGCATGAAATCAAGCTCCCTCCTTTAACTGTTTTTTTTATTTATTTCATTGTGTGTGATTCTCTCGGCACAGTTAGATATATGTATGCTTAATGTGTGCTCTGGTTTAAAGCAATTATTGTAGGATGCACAAAGACTAACTACGAAAATCTATGATTATTGTGTTTAGGGGCTTTTACACACACTTCTCTGCTCATTGCTGAAAGGATGTATATTCTACAGGAGGACCTTTTGAAAGTTTTGAAGATACTTACGAGCAAAAGAAAAGGCTTTGAAGATTATAGATAAAAATTGTGGATAATATTTTTACAAAAGAAACATTTAGATGTTTTTGTGTAAAATTTATACGTTTGATTAATAGAAATTTAATATGGTCTACTATGGTTTCTACTTTCAAAGTTTTCGTTGACTACTAATTTTTTTTATATTTAGTAAATAATAGTCAGAAAATTTAACAATAAAGAACTGAAATCACCACAATACGTTTATATAACCGACGTAAGCATTAACGTCAATGAATAACCGACGTTAATATTTATAAAACCGACGGTAAATTTCTGACGTTAAACATAGCGTCACTTGCTAAACTGATGCAAAAAAATTTAACGTCGAAGCTTGTTAAGTGGTTTGAAAACCGACGTTATATTATTCAAGTCAGTCATTAACCGACGCTATACATTAAAAAAACCGACGTTAAAAGCCTTTTTTTTTGTAGTGTAGAAGCTTAGTTTCACATGTTTGATTTTCACAAGAATTTTGGATTTTCACTTGCGATGGTACATTTTGCATCTTATGCTTCTTCAAAATTATTTATTTTATAATAGCATCGTCTCATACAATTTGATTGAAGCATATATCTTGAAACTGTTTAGAAAGATAGTGACCTATTTCATATATATATATATATATTTTATATATATATATATATATTTTATATCATAAAGTTTATTATACAGATGCACCAATTGCACACACAAAAAATGGGTCATACTCCATATACTACTGTCTCCTCCTTCTAGAAAACATGTATACACAAAGTCTACTAAACCAATAATAAATTAGCATAAGTATAATAATTTTACTTGTGTTCTGCTTGTTTCACATATAATAAATACTATTCACTAATTATATTCACATTATCACATATAAGTATATAACGCACTAATTATTTTTATTACTTGGGATAATAAACCTTTGATTTTTTTTTTAAGTAATAATTAAAAGAAGAAATATAGAGAGAAATGATAAAATAAGATATATATAGGTCATATAGTCTTGTCAATCAAGTTATGATAAAAACGACAAGGCTACAAAAGTAGTAGCAGAAGAAGTAGAAGAAGAAGATGATGATAGTGAAGACAAAGTTGTGTCATAAGTGGTCTTACACTATCTTCTGTCTTGGAAACTGGTGATTGCCTAATGGCCTGCTGGGCTTTTGCTTCAATCACTACCGAATCCTCTGTCTATATTGGCAGCTTTAATCCCAGATCTATTCAACTCATGCAATGATTTTGGACGAAGAAACTTCTCAAATCCCAAATGACCCCTTAAATCACTTTTCACTTTTTGTTTCCATCGTACGTCTTGGATTTTAACATTTTAGATCTTATGAAAAGGAATAAGCAAGTAACATAACATAACTTAAATCAGAAATTAGTTTTTTCTTTTTTCCTATCCAGTCCCCTCTGTTTGTAATAACAACACCTATTTGTTCATCAACTATTCAACTCGTCAAGTATTATTGTTTTCAAACTTTTTATAAAAAATGTACTAATCTTTAAAAGTGTCCAGGTACAAGGAAATAGAAAAGTACAGTTGTAATTCTTATCAGAAAAAACTACGGGGGTGTATTGAACTTTATATATTAGGAGATTTTGGAGTATTTTTAAAATCACCTGTTATTCAACTAATGATTTTTAAAAATCTTCCAAAATCTTTTTTATTGAACTTGACATTTATTAAAATCATTCTAAATCATTCACAATCTCTTGTTATTCAATTAAAAATTTATAAATTTCACTTCAAATCTACTGTTATTCAAAATTTCATAATACTTTAGAATTTTTTTTATGAAAACGATTCTAGGAGATTTCATAGCTTATTTTAGTTGAAAAAATGAGTTATAAAATCACACCTCTAGAGGTGAAACTTTGAAAGATTTATCAAGAAAAAAACAAATTGTGTTCGGGCAGAAAAAAAATATTGTGTCACAAACAAACTGCAGAAATATAACTTTGATTCTGCAACATACCTCAATCAATAGTAATATGATCGATTCTCGGATTCTGGGACTTCCTGGGAAATCAAAATCATCTAGATTGGGAAGAGAGAGAAAGGTTCTGTGATGGTTCGATGTGTCTGAAGTACAACTTTCATGGTCTCCTTTAAAATCAACGAAGTGTGAAGCACCAATCTTATAGGACGAACTCGAGCGAGTACCCGTCAACTTCCTACTAGCCATGTACAATTTTAATTGATGGATGAAATTGTATGTATAGGATGAACTCTTACCTCTCAGCATTATAATATCAAATTCCCAAAATCAGTTTGTCATCGGTAAAAGTTTTAAAATTTGCTATAAGCTGGTCATAAAAGTGCATCAATGCTCTTAAAACAACTAACTTTTGCTACAGATTCCACATCAAAGCCGTAGTTAGTTGCATTGTTTGAGATAAGAGATGATCACCAAGTAACAACAATAAGGACTCCGACAAAGCACAATCAAGTTGAATCTTCATTGGCGTGTCTCTCTCTCTCATTAATCTAATCCTCTTTTAAACATAACAACATCGGTCGAACATGAAATTGTTATCGAACACGAGATTGTTATCGAACACGCGGACATGTTTTGGTGGGCTATGTTTGTCCATGTGATGATCAGGATCACATGGTGGTGTTTCTTTGATACATCATCGCTAATACTGTTATGATCGGAGTACGTAGAGACATGGTGATGATTGTGGTTCTTATTTATGTCGTCGTCAAACCTGTCAAAGTGGTGGTTTCAGACGCCGGAGGAAGGTGGTTAGGTCGTTGATTGAACACCGGTGAGTTCCAGGGCAAATCGATGAGAAGTTGAGAAAGCATCCATCATCGTCATGTGAGTTTTATGCTAGGATCGGGGCCATGGGTTGGTTGAGATTTTGTTAGGCAAATTTTCCTTTTTTATGTTGTTTTGAAGTATTCTAAAATCACCCAAAGTTTAATAAAATTTCACCAAATCACAAATAGAAAATTCTAACAAATAACCAAAATCCCCTAAAACAACACTCAAATCTCTTAAAATTCTAAAATATTAAAATCCCACCAAATCACCTAAAATATTAAGTTCAATACACCCTCCTACAATTTCAGACACTTGATGATTTACAAATAAAAAATGTGTAATTAACTGATATAACTAATCTTTATAGATTTTGGCTTTATTTGTTGGGTCGATGTACGGCTTGGATATATACATAGTCCACCAGACTCTACGTTACGAGTAGTTAATTGGCCCTTGGGCCTTCAATTACGTTGGTGATTAACATTCACTTACCCATTAGAAACATTGGATCAGTGGACCCATTAACCCAAAGACCCAACCCGGTTATTTTCTTGCCATTCAAGCAAATAAGATGTTCAAATATAATGGACAGTGGCCAACGGGACAGATGGAATGCAACATGCATCATGGTTGATTCCTCCACATGTTCTTTTCAAACGCTGTTTCGAAACATTAAACCATCTAATCATCTTGAGATTCTTGACCAAGTCATATTTAACCAGCAGCTTAGCTAGGTTAACATTAGCTAGAGAGGGCATATCCAGTAAGATCTTGACCATCATCAACTTTGAATTGTCACCATCTTATCATCTATAATTAGCTACTTGCGTGTTAATATTGTATACCCGAAGACGGTATATGTTTACTTTGTGGGGTTATAACACATTTATTATACGTTGACAAGTAAATTACTAACCACCATTTCATTACAAACAGAGTTGGATCTCAGGTTTGTTTCGTCACACACTATGCACTGAAAACAACGTAGTAGTAGTGATCATGGCTAAATTTGTTTCCATCACCACCCTTCTTTTCGTTGCTCTTGGTTGTCTTTGCTACTCTTGGTTATAATGATCTAATCATCAGATGCCTGATAAAATGGCAAATTAAGATTTATATGACAGTAATTTAATAATAACAATAATCAACCTTTGAATTATATATGCAAAAACATCAACTATATGGTGGAAGCGCAGCCGCACAAGTTGTGCGAGAGGCCAAGTGCCAATTAGGACATGGTCAGGAAATATCAACGCTGCAGGCCTTCCCCAATCATCTAGTGTCTCTCTTCCTTCCTATGTTACTAAATTTATAAATGTGACAAAATAGTAGCCAAACGTTATAGTTCAAGGCAGTTTTGTCCGACTGAAATAATGTTTAGCGAAAATTCGCTACAAACTTGCAGCAAAGGATTGGTAACTTTATATTTATATAATAAAAATAAAAATTGGTAAGCTGCAATAAGATAATATAATTTAATTGTGCGTTATTTCTCTTATAAAACTTTAGACTGAATAAAAAGTGATCAAATATCAAATTTTTTAAAATTATTTTAATGTTATGATGACCAAATAACAATGTAATCGATCAAAATTTGGATTAAGACCCAAAAAAGGACATGTTAAAGAATCTTAGCAACAACTTGCACAGACGATAGACCGGGGACATCTCTTATTGTAGTATCGAGGGTACTGTTGTTGGTCTTGTGAATCAAGCATGAGAGAGTTAAGTAAGTCGAAAATGGAAACGCCAAGAATGTGATGAGCTTTAAACATGGCATGCATCGGTTCTTTTCCAACTCTCGTTCGAAATATAGAGTTTAATCTTCATGACCAAGACCAACCAAGTCAAATATATTAACCAGCCACCCAAGTGAACAGTATAGCACTGACTCGAACCCGAAGGATCTGCTTAGGTTACATTAGATAGAGAGGCACAATCATATATATGTGGTTGAGAAAACAGCTATCAACTCTAAACTAGTCAAACATCTTATCTTCTATTGTTTACTAGAAGACAATATGTGATTCATTTGTGGGGTGTTACACATTTTAAAAAGACGAAAAGTAAAAGACTGAACTCACTATAAATAGAAGTTCATACTATGCTTATTTTCTCACGATACACATACATTGAAACCAAAGTAGTAATCATTAATAATCACATGGCTAAGTTCTCTCCCATCGTCTCCCTTCTCTTCGTTGCTCTTGTCCTCTTTGCTTCTCTTGGTGAGTAATGATCTAATCATATACATGGTAAAATAAGTTATCAATTTGTTTTTCCGTTTAAATATTTGTTTGATAATGATTATGTATATATATAGAAGGACCAACAAAGGTTGAAGCTCAAAAGTTGTGCAAAAAGAATAGTGGGACATGGTCAGGAGTTTGTGGAAACAATAATGCATGCAAGAATCAGTGCATTAATCTTGAAGGAGCACGTCATGGTTCTTGCAACTATGTCTTCCCATATCACAGATGTATCTGTTACTTCCCATGTTAATCAACCAAAAACTCCATGGTTCGTAAGTGTGTGTGTATTTTACATAAATAAGTCTCTGCCACTCTATGAGTGACTTAATGACATGTGTCCTGGTATTGTTACTATGTAAACTTCTATCGTTTCTTATAATAATATAAATCTTTACGTATTAGAACTGTTCTTCTTGTTCTTGTCCATTTATATTTGCTTCGAACACATCCTTATTGGGACAACAGAAAGCATCCAGCCTAGAAGTATACATAACATCATAACATATAAAAAGAAAGTGGCTTACTTGGCTTATCAACTCTAGAAACAAAAAAGGAAAAGTGATGGTGCATTCAGGAGCGAATTGTTGTCTTACTATTCAGAATGGACATAAATATATATATATATATATATATATATATATATATATGTCATCCTCCAACTTTTGTATCATGATCTCCGACAAGACTATGAATTGGCCGGTGAAAAGACGGATGCTATGAAGAAAAAAACTCATCATTTATAAAATTGGTTCTGTAGTAAATTGGTTGATGAAACCCATGATCCGATATTGCAATTTGAGACCTAGAAAAATCTTTTCCTTAGAGTGGTCTGTAGTACACCGATTGAGTTACAGCAGAATTCATCAAAGTATACTGAAGTCCTAATTTCCTCTTCTATTTATATACTCATACAATAAAGGTTGCAAATCTTTCACAAATCACCACGACTTTGTAACTATGACTTAATGAAGATTTTATTCTTCTTGAGTCTGCCCAATTGGACAATTAATGTAGCACTAGCTAAGCCAAACCAGTCGCTTAGGTTACATACTTATATTAGATAGATCAAGCAGCGTTCCAAAGCATAAATAGGTGGAGAAGAACCAATCATCTACGAACCATGATATATTATTATATGCATGGAAGTATGTGTCTAAAGTTTCCTTTTCATTAGTTTATTCTGATACCTTGAATAATAACCATTTATAGAAGCACCAAATATGGTGGAAACACAAAATTTGTGTATATGAGGAACAATTGTGGGACGTGGTCATGAGTTTGTGGAAGCTATAATACATGCTACAGACAGTACATTAATTTTGAAGGATCTTGCACTTGTTTCCATGTTACTACTAGTATATAGCTTCTCATATCACATGTTCTACTTACTTCCATGCATGTTAATCAATGTTACATAAAATAACGATTTTTTTTTTCTCTTTCAAGAAAAGAAGAAGAAGATATTTTAATCAAAATAAGTATATGTGTCATTTCTACGTATGACCGATCATGTTGCTTAATTTACGATATTGTTTGGTTCATGTTTTCTTTTTCTTAAGTACAACTGGAAAATTCGAAAAGGACAAAGATTTGTTCTTTCTAAACTTTATTTGATTTTATATATGCATAATTGTTTAAAAGAATCTTTGACATCGAATATACTTTTAAAATAAAATCATCTCATAGCGTACAAATATTAATTTCTAATATTTTTTCATGACATGCAAGTGTCATAATGGTAACAAACAGAGGAGGAATCGGACAGACTAATTAATATTAGGACTCATAATTTATGAGGAAAGTAATGGAATTAGCATCGATATAATTATTTATTATTAAATTTATAGAAACTTAGCGATTGGTATTTGTATGTCGGATGTAAATACAAATTTCAATATTAGACTTTTTAATTGTATTACATATTTGATTCAAGCTATATTGAACTAAAATTATTAAAATAAGATTTTATATTCGGAGAGATTATCTACATAATTACATTTATAGTTACAAATTCAATTAAATACTTTGTAATAACTTATACGTAAAGTTTATAATTGTTATAACTTATACGTAAACTTCGGCTTAAATTATTATAAAAATATGGCGAGTTCACAATTCCCTGTCCTGGCATCCTTGCATCTATTCAAATACTGGCAGTCGCTCCATACTAAAGCAGCTCACCAAAGCATCATCATTGGGCTTTGAGCCTTCAGGCGCTTGACGGCTATCCACATCCACTTTAGTTGGAGAGAAGAAGATCATAGACTGGTTTTACTTGTGACTCAAGCGAATCAGAGATTTCTAAATCTCAAATAGAAAATTCAAGAATATAATGGACAACGGGATGGCCTGCATCCAGATGCATGCAATCATGGTTCGTATCCTTTACATGTCCAGATATTTCTTTCAAGCTCATATTCGAGGCATTGAACCATTCAATCATCATGAGATTTTTTCTTGACCGAGCCAAATTAGGTTGCAGCCTAAGTGCCTAACAAGTGGTTGAATAAAGCCAGCTATCGTTTTACAAAAAAAATTAAAACCAGCTATCGACTGTTCAGCAACTCGTCTTTCTATTATTAACTTGCGTGTTTAATAAATTGTCTCCTAGAAGACGGTGTTTAATTTGTAGGGCTAGTACATTTATTATTCTTTGACAAGTTGTAAAATACTAACCCACCACCACCATTATTATAAACATTGTTTTTTTTTTTAATTATAGAAAACGTCATAAACCCGAGTTTGATCATACACTTGTTTCCTCATGTTAACTCAATTACTCAAGTCCAAGTAATAATAATAGTCATGGTAAGTTTGCTGTCAGTTCCATCATCACCTTCTCTTCACTGCCCTTATCCTCGTTGCTATTATTTTTCGCTATTCTTGGTGAGTATTGATCTTATCATATACTATTATGCATAGTAAATTGACAGCTTTTTTTTTTTTTTTTTAAAGAAGAAAATTCAAATAACGATCATAATCAACCTTGAGTTGTATATGCAGAAATATCAGCAATATGATATCACAGAAGTTGTGCCAGAGGCCAATTGGGACATGATAGAAGAATTGTATTAAAGTGCATTGGACTTGAGGGAGCACGATATGGATTTTGCATCGCTGCCTTGATGCGGTTAACAAGTGTCTTTGCTCATTCCCACGTGAATATACCAAAGATCTAACATAAAATAAGCCTGATGTTGGATTTGTAATAACTAATAAATATATGAGTTTTGATTGTTAAAAACTTATGAATATCTCTCTACATGAAGTCTTTAACTATAATTGCCTTTTAATTATAGTTTTGAGGCTAATTGACAAAAGTAATCAAACCTTTCATAAATTGTACTACACCTATATGTGTCCAATGTCTCGACAAGGTTTTAAATATCTCGGTTCTTAACTTTACACATGGCCTGCATCGGAGTTATTTAACGTTTTTTCAACTATTGCATCAGATTTTTTCGAAGAAAGTGAATTTTTTTTTTGACCAAGTCAAATATATTAACCAGAATGTAGCATATATTGACTCCAAGCATCTCCTTAGGTTACATTAGATAGAGAGGCAAAACCCGATACGTGATATGTGATTGCGAAATAAGCCATGGACTAGTCAACATCTTGTATTATTAGCTACTTGCGTGTTAATGTTTCCTACCGGAAGATGGTGTGTACGTGGTTAATTTGTAAGGTTACCACACTATTGCACGATGACCAGAAAACGACCGACACACCACCATTTCGTTCTATTTAAAGTTTGAACTTATGCTTCTTTCCTTACTTCACACTCATACATCGGAAACAAAAAAATCATAGTCATGGCTAAGTTTGCTTCCATCTTCTCTCTTCTCTTTGCTATTCTTGTTTTCTTTGCTGCACTCGGTGAGTAATTATCTTATCATATGCATGGCAAAATGAGGTTATAAGTTTTTATTTTTCTATAAGATTTATTCGATAATAGTTAGTGATAATTATTAACCTTGAGGTATATAATACCTGTAGAAGCACAAACAATGGTGGAAGCTGCACAGAAGCTGTGTGAGAGGCCAAGTATTGGGACTGCACGAGGAATTTGTAGTGTCAGTAATTTTCCGTGCAAGGATCATTGCATCCGAGTTGAGAAAGCACCACATGGATCTTGCCAATTTACATTCCCAGTTCATAAGTGTAACTGTTACTTTCCATGTTAATAGACTACAATATTTTAATGCTTAATATTATGCGTTTAATTCACATAAAATAAGTCTGTATCACTCCATGAGTGCGCTTTATGACATATATATACCAGTTATGATTATGTTGAATTCTTATAATAGTGTAAATTTTATACTCTTGCCCATATTATACTAATCATGCCACACGAACATCATTTGCAATAAGGACTGATAACTTCTCTATAATATATAAGTCAAAGCATTCATCAAGAAAGAGGAACACAAACATCATCTCCAAACTAAAAAAAAAGTTAGAAACAAAAAGTGGTGGTGCTTTGAAACTTTTATTCGAAGCTTTGAACCGTTTAATCATTTTGAGATTCTTGACCCAGTCAAACTACCCAGTTTCTTAGGGTGCATTTAATAGAGAGAGAGAGTCTAATATATGGTTGAAAAAACAGCCATCGACTTACTATCAACATGCATGTTAAAATTTTCTACTGGAAGATGGTGTGTATGTGGTTAATTTGTGAGGTTAACACACTATTGTCCGCTGACAAGAAACGACAGACACACCACCATTTCGTTATGTTTAAAGTTTGAACTTAATTATGCTTCTTTCCTTACACTTCACTCTCATACATCATATAGTCATGGCTAAGTTTGCTTCCATTTTCTCTCTTCTCTTTGCTATTCTTCTTTTATATACAAATGGAATCAAACTTAGCCATGACTATATGAGTATAAATCGTCAATTGACCCCTATGGATTAAAAAAAAAAAATTACTTGTATTTTTATCAGAAAAATCATGAATCATTTAATGAATTTATACACGAATAGTAACGATTTTTTTGTATAAGGTATTCAGGACGCTTTGAGAAGGGTTCAGACTTCCATATTTATATCTTTTTCACCAGAGTTTTTTTCATAAATGTAAGTAGTAATAATATAAGAAAAATGAAAACAAAGGAAATGGGTGCCATGACGATGAAACAAAAACATAAAATTAAGTTTCATGTAAAATTGAAATACGGGAGATTTAAATTAATCTCAAATCAAAACCAGTTATGGACAGTGGAGCGAGCTTTACAAATTAATGGTTAGCATGAGTGTCGCCAGATGCATCGGTTTATCTTTAACGAACTTCTTTCCAAACATTGAACCGTTTAAACTACTTCTTGACCGAGTCAAATTAACTAGCCGCCCATGTGAAGGATGTGACACTTGACTCCAAGCCAAAGCAGCCACTTAAGTTACAAAGATAGCGATGCAACCCATCCATAGGGAAAGATATGTGGTGGAGAAACCAGCCGTCAACAATGAATAGACCAGAATGTTATCTTTGATATTTTTATACTAGAAGAAGCTAGCTTAGTGTTTAATTTGTGGGGTTACAGTCCGTGATTATACGATGCACAAATAGAAGACTAGCTCACCATCATTTCATTATAAATAGAGGTTAATCTAAACCTTATTTCATCACACAAGACATACATACATACATTGAAAACAAAATCTATATAATAATAACATGGCCTGCATCGGAGTTATTTAACGTTTTTTCAACTATTGCATCAGATTTTTTCGAAGAAAATGAATTTAGTTTTTTTTTTGACCAAGTCAAATATATTAACCAGAATGTAGCATTAACTCCAAGCATCTCCTTAGGTTACATTAGATAGAGAGGCAAAACCCGATACGTGATTCCGAAATAAGCCATGGACTAGTCAACATCTTTTATGTATTATTAGCTACTTGCGTGTTAATGTTTCCTACTGGAAGATGGTGTGTACAGTGTACGTGGTTAATTTGTAAGGTTACCACACTATTGCACGATGACCAGAAAACGACCGACACACCACCATTTCGTTCTATTTAAAGTTTGAACTTATGCTTCTTTAATTTCTTCACACTCATACATCGGAAACAAAGAAATCATAGTTATGGCTAAGTTTGCTTCCATCTTCTCTCTTCTCTTTGCTATTCTTGTTTTCTTTGCTGCACTCGGTGAGTACTTATCTTATCATCATATGCATGGCAAAATGAGGTTATAAGTTTTACTTTATGTATTAAGATATTTATTCGATAATAGTTAGTAATAGTTATTAACCTTGAGGTATATAATACCTGTAGAAGCACCAACAATGGTGGAAGCACAGAAGCTGTGTGAGAGGCCAAGTATTGGGACTGCGCGAGGAATTTGTAGTGTCAGTAATTTTCCGTGCAGGGATCATTGCATCCGAGTTGAGAAAGTACCACAAGGATATTGCAAATTTGGATTCCCAATTAACAAGTGTCTCTGTATCTTTCCATGTTAATAGACTACAATATTTTGATGCTTAATATTATGCGTTTAATTCACATAAATATGTCCGTCTCACTCTATGAGTGAGCTTATGACATGTGCCAGAGATGATTATGTTGGTTTCTTATAATAGTATAAATTTTATACTCTTGCCCATATTATACTATTCATGCCACACGAACATCATTCGCAATAAGGACTCATAACTTCTCTATAATATATAAGTTAGAGCATTCACACAAAACAAAAATGTCAGAAACAAAAACTGGTGGTGCTTTGAAACTTTGATTCGAAGCTTTGAACCGCTTAATCATTTTGAGATTCTTGACCAAGTCAAATTAACCAGTTTCTTAGGGTACATTTGATACAGAGATAGTCTAATATATGGTTGAAAAAACAGCCATCGACTTATTTATCAACATGCGTGTCAACATCTTATATGTATTATTAGCTACTTGCGTACGTGTTAATGTTTTCTACTGGAAGATGGTGTGTACGTGGTTAATTTGTGAGGTTAACACACAATTGTACGCTGACAAGAAAACGACAGACACACCACCATTTCGTTATATTTAAAGTTTGAACTTATGCTTCTTTGTTCTTTCCATACACTTCACACTCATACATCGGAAACAAAGTAATCATAGTCATCATGGCTAAGTTTGCTTCCATTTTCTCTCTTCTCTTTGCTATTCTTCTTTTCTTTGCTGCACTTGGTGAGTAAATATTATCTTATAATATGCATGCCAAAATGAGGTTATAAATTTTTCTTTTATAAAATTACGATTTAATCGACATTAACCTTGAGGTATATACATGTAGAAGCACCAACAATGGTGGAGGCACAGAAGCTGTGTGGGAGGCCAAGTACTGGGACTATGCGAGGAATTTGTAATTTTAGTAATTTTGCGTGCAGGGATCATTGCATCCGAGTTGAGGGAGCAAAACATGGATCTTGCAACGTTGCCTTCCCAGTTAACAAGTGTTCCTGTTTCTTCCCATGTTAATCGACTAGAAATTTGTGACGGTTAATTGTGTAATTCACTTATTCACATAAAATAAGTCTTGTCTCATTCCATGAGTGAGCTTATGACATGTACCAGATATGATTATGTTGGTTTCTTATAATATTATAAACTTGTACGCATACCGTTGCCCATATTAAATTGTTCATGTCACACGAACATCATTTGTAGACTTGCAGTAAGGACTGAGAACTTCTCTAATAAGGGCACATAATAAAGAATTTGAACGTAATCAAGAGGAACACAATATCATCTCCAGTTTAATGAAAAGATGGTTTACTTTGGCGATTATTCAACTAAATAAAAAAATAAAAGTAAGAAACAAAAAAATGGTGGTGCTTTCAAACTCTGAGTTGAAGCTTTGAACCATTTAATCATCTTGAGATTCTTGACCTAGTCAGATTAACCAGTTTATTAGGTTACATTTGATAGAGATATAGTCTAATATGTGGTTGAAAAACCAGCCATCAACAACTGTTCAACAACTTATCTTTATGTTATTATCTACTTGCGTGTTAATTATATTGTCTACTATGTATGTGTTTAATTTGTGGGGACAAGTAAAACACTAAGTCCCCATTATTTCATTACAAATATAGTTTGATCTTAGGCTTCCTATCAGGCTACACATATATACATTGAACTAAAGTAGTAATAGTCATCATGGTTTTTGCTTCCATCATCACCATTCTATTTGCTGCTTTTTTCATCTTTGGTGCTCTTGGTGAGTAATGATCTTATGATAATTATGCATGGCAAAATGGCAACTTAATTAGAATTTATTTGACAACACATATATATTACTAATAAGTTAATAGCGAATTCTTTATAAAAGAATTAACTAATCTTGAGTTATGAATGCAGAAGAACAAAAGATGGTGGATGGTGGAAGCGCAGAAGTTGTGCCAAAAGAGAAGTGGGTGATGGTCATGAAATAGTTTAAACAACATTGTGTTCAAGAGTAAATGCATAGTTGGGGGAGCAAGACATGGATCTTGCAACGCTGTCTTTGTTTCTTCGCATCTTAATGTACCAAAACTCTTGGTGCTTTATTGTGTGTTGGGTATTATACGCAGATTAGCCCAGTCCTAAGTAAGTGTAACACATCTGTTCATGTTCATGAGATTTAAATTAATCTCAAATCAAAACCAGTTATCGACAATGGAACGAGATTTTACAAATTATCCGCATCAGTATCGACAGATGCATCGGTTCATATTTCACGAACTTCTTTCCAAACATTGAACCGTTTAAACTACTTCTTGACCGAGTCAAATTAACTAGCCGCCCATGTGAACGATGTGACACTTGACTCCAAGCCAAAGCAGCCACTTAAGTTACAAAGATAACGATGCAACCCATCCATAGGGAAAGATATGTGGTGGAGAAACCAGCTGTCAACAATGAATAGACCAGAATGTTATCTTTGATATTTCTACTAGAAGACGCTTAGTGTTTTATTTGTGGGGTTACGGTCCGTGATTATACGATGCACAAATCGAAGACTAGTTCACCATCATTTCATTATAAATAGAGGTTAATCTAAACCTTATTTCATCACACAACACATACATACATACTTTGAAAACAAAATAGTGATAATCATCATGGCTAAGTTTGCTTCCATCATCACCCTTATCTTTGCTGCTCTTGTTCTCTTTGCTGCTTTCGGTGAGTAAATGATCTTATCATATGAATGAAAATTGTGTGTTTAAATGTTAGTTTCAATTATTTTGATAACTAACCTTGAGAGATATATGCAGAGGCACCGTCAATGGTGGAAGCACAGAAGTTGTGCGAGAGGCCAAGTGGAACCTGGTCAGGAGTTTGTGGAAACAATAACGCTTGCAAGAATCAGTGCATTAATCTTGAAGGAGCACGTCATGGTTCTTGCAACTATGTCTTCCCCTATCACAGATGTATCTGTTACTTCCCATGTTAATCTCCCAAAACCCAAATATCTTTGGTGCTTAAACACGTGTGTATTTTACATAAAATAAGTCTGTGTTACTCTATGAGTGACTTTATGACATGCATGCAAGTTTATGTTTGAATGTTTAGTTGGACTTTGTTGTTATAATACTCATATAAATGTAATATGTACGACGTAAGACTGTTTCTTTCTATTTCGTATTTGTCTCTACAGCAGGCGACACCCCAACAGGACCACTAATTTTTATTTATCGAAGACATAAAAACAGAGAAACACACGACCATTAAATGACCTACGAATATGCATGTCAAAAACAAATTTATCATTTATATAAAAAGAATCTAGGACGTCACGTTTTATCACTATAGCCAGGTGAAACCCCCAATTTAATAGTTTGATCAGGCTACCAAATTCATGCATGGTGGAGAAATGAAATATTGATTGAGAGTGAATGACGGGGAAAAAGATCCAAATGTTTTACGGAAAAATTCAGAAAACTCAGGATTATGGATTTAATAGTTTGATTAGATTAATTCCTTAAAGAATTACCGAAAAATTCATGCATGGTGGTGAATTAGTCTTTATTTTTAGGCTTTTTCATTAATCCTTTTACGATTTTTTTTACAGTTATTTTGCCAATTCCTTTGTTAACGAATTTACAATTTATACCTAGCTAATTTAACTAATTAATCCACCAAATTTTGATGAATTTCATCGTTTATTTCTTTAATTAATCACCCTGAACTAGAGGCTCCAATTAGCCCTTTAGGTTCAGACCATTACGGGCAATTAAAGGTTAATTTAGGTCTTGTATATTCCCGTTTCGGTTTTCAGTTTAGCCTATTACGGCCTATTACGTTCAAGGGTCAGGCTATGACCAACACTTGTTTGGTTATCCATAGCCGACTAATAAGCTAATGTATGGTTAAAGGTGTTTCTAGGTCTTAATGGCGGAAATCTCGTGAGAACGGTTTCTTGTTCTGCAAACTTGGCGGAACAATACTAGCTGTTCCTGAGATCAACCAAACCATGTCGATATACACTTACCCTATCTGTGAAAATATCTGACATATCAAAATACTCGTGTAACTATGGCTTAGTTAAGATCTTATTTCTCTTGAGTCTTGACCACACATCAGTAGATTAAGCAGCCGCCTATGTAAACGATGTATCATTAGGTCAAAGCCAAAGCAGCCATTTAGATATTTGGAAAATATATGGTGGAGAAACCAGTAGCTATCAACGTACTATATATGCATAAGTGAAGATCTTATCTGTTAATATTAGCTACTAGAAGACACTGTGTTTAATTGGTGAGGTTATTACTACGTGCTTATACGATGCAAGTAGAAGACTAACACACTATCATCATTTCATTATAAATAGAGGTTGATCTTTAGCTCATTTCTTCACACAAAATAAAATAGTGATAATCATCATGGCTAAGTTTGCTTCCATCATCACCCTTATGTTTGCAGCTCTTTTTCTCTTTGCTGCTTTTGGTGAGTAATTATCTAATCATATGAATTAAAATTTGTGTTTAAATGTTATTTTCCTTTATTTTGATAACTGACCTAGATATATATATATATACATATGCAGAGACACCGTCAATGATGGAAGCACATATGTTGTGTGATAGGCCTAGTAAGACATGGTCAGGGGTTTGTGGAAACAATAGTGCTTGCAAGAATCAGTGCATTAACCTTGAGGGAGCACGACATGGATCTTGCAACTATGCCAACCCAACTCACAAGTGTATTTGTTTCTTCTCATGTTAATCTCCCCAAAATCGTTGTTGCTTAAATGGGTGTATTTTACATAAAATAAGTCTATGTCGCTCTATGTGAGTGACTTTATGACATGCATATTTATGTTTTAATGTTTGGTTGGACTTTTGTTTCTATAGTAATATGAACACTTTGTGTTTTTTAAGCCATGACTCACTACAACAAATCTGTACATTGTTAGCACGAGAGAAACGCTATAATATGTAATTCATAGCTCTTTTACAAACGCTATATTAGGCCACTGTTATTGTAGGTATCTCACATATGATAGCGCATAATTCGTATGCTATGGTATAGTATTATACCATAGCAGTACAGAAATGTTATGTTATCCTGCTTTTCAAATTTTTAAAGATAATGTTATAAGTCATTTTACACGCTATGCTAGGAGTTTTTACCGTAATTATATCATAGCACTAATCAAATGCTATAATATATTTTATTGGATCACAAAATTCATGCTGTTTTATTTATTATTATAATTTTTTTTTCAAAATTTGTTTAAATATATTTATATTTTTACATTTCATAAAATAATCAACATACATAACATAAATTACATTAACCAAAATAAGTCTTACATAACAAAGTGTCACCAAGTCTTAAACAAAATAAAACTAACATTAAAAATAAAAAAAACACTATTTGACATGTACATGTAACCCATCCAAGCCTTTCTTACTTGTAGCAAAGACTCTCTTTTAGCTGCTCACTCAGCGTTTCTTGAAACAGTCCAATGAACAGCTACTAGTTCACTTTGAATATATGAAAAAGACATGTTAGTTATCCTCTCCATATGTATCTGCTCATATGAAACAAAAGAATCGTGAGAAGCCACAATATGCCATTAACCCTATAAGCACATAGCAATCACATAGAGATAAATAAACCATAAATTGTAAGTCTTACCTATACATGAGCGAAAATATACGAGACACAATTCAATATCAGAAATAAACATGAAAATTGTTAACCTTTAAGGAACAATAAAGAGTATAAGGAATTAATACCAAATCATCATCATCCATTTGGCTGTTCCCACCACTACGGTTCTCCCTCAAACCTTATTTTCTTCTTCCAGCTGTGCGCATCGTTGCTTTGCTAAGACCATAAGGCTTCGTTTGGCTTCTCGTAGGAAGAGAAAACAATCTAATGTCAATCAAAAGCCTAAGCAAAAAACATCTTACCTGAAATTTGAGCTGCAATTTCCCTATCCTTATGCTGGAGTTGTGCTTTGGCTTCAAGTCTAGATATATCTGATTGTTGTCAATACACAGTAAGAAAATGCAGATAGATCCATAACGGAGAAAAAAAACATGTAAAAACATCAAAGTTTTGAAACAAGCTAAAAAGGAACCAAATGTCTTTCAGCTGAATAACATTCTCATGATGCAGCTTTAGAATTTTTATCTCCGTGATTGTTGTTATCAAAAACTGCATCAAACCAATTGTGAGAATGGAAAAGGTAGTACTTGCTCAACAGGAGGTAAGACCTTCTCCTTGAGGTATCCTCTGAACTGTGCTCCATCTTGATCCTAACGAATGAAACAACTCATTACACTTAGCAATCCAAACAAATGATTCAGAAAATTGCTTTCCCAAAGCTCGAAGTGATACTTGTAGAGGAGAGACCAATCTACCAAAAAAAAGATAATGAAAATAGAAGGTCTGAAATTTACATATATGAATCAAATCTATAACTTTAGCAAACCAAAATTAATCAATTACCTTTAAAGAATTTTTTCCACCGTAGATATCCCCACCACAAGCATGTCAAAAACTCTGTCTTATTTCCATGTTGACTTAACTCAAAGCAATTCATCAAAACTGAAATTAAGAGATTAATAGTTACTCAGGCAAGGAGGAAACTACAAACATGAATAGAGTTAACGGAAAATTCATCTCTTACGTTTTCTTAAAAGCTTTTGAGGACCTAAAACTGTGCCTCCACCAAAGGCTTGTTCCACTTATCCGCTCATACTTTCCATCTCCATTGACCTAAATAAGAACAAGTAAACAAAAACCATAGTTATATAATCCACATTCTCTGTATGTCCTCGAGAAACAATCTACAATACCTCTGTACACAAAACTATTGCTGAATCGACTTATCACCCAAATCATGCAAGCGTTGTGCACTAAAACAAGAAAAAAATAACAAGCTTATGAATTTAATTCGATGTCATGAGAGAAATAAGCATATCATATAGGTCATCCAATATCATAGATACAATTCAATATATCGACCTCTCCAGAAAAACATATAATAAAGAGAAATGTTGAACAATCAAAAGCTTAACCCACCTATTGATTTACAAGCAATCAAAATACTAAAACTTTGAAACCGAATCCGAACCATATCCATCGCAAAGAGACTAAATCAGACTCGAGATCTAATCGTTCATCTAAACACAAAAAGGAACAAATCACAGAGAAGAAGAAACAAGAAAAATCATATAAATAAGAACCTGGAGCTTAAATAGTTGAAAGAAATTTGAAAAAATGGAGGAATTTGTTGTTAGGTAGCTTGAAATATCGCAAACTCGGATCTAGATAGAGAAAGATAATAAGAGAAGGAAGCAAATAAAAATTGAGGTAGAGGGAGACATAACGATTCGTGTTAATCACTTTTTCGCCGAGATATGAAATCGGAATGGATGCGAAATGAGGCCGCCGACGAGCTTCACGGTGGAGTCTATGGTGGACTCAAAAAGACCTAGATTTCAATTTGGGGGAAGAAATTTTTTTTGATGTTTTGTTCGTCTCGTCGTACAGAGAAGAGATAAGGTTTTATTTTTGCTGTAAACGTGGCACTTTGATATAAAAAACAAAAACAATCTTTTTTGGTTCTATTGACACAAAAAAAAATTGGATCTGAAATGCGCTTAAACGAAAATTTTCATCAAAGTAGTGGCGGAACAAACGATTTTAGGTTCTCACTTAATGAATTTTTATCTTAGC
>NC_025693.1:30538587-30584277 GCF_000633955.1 Camelina sativa
TTAGGTAGCTTGAAATCTCGCAAACTTGGATCTAGATAGAGAAAGATAATAAGAGAAGGAAGCAAATAAAAATTGAGGTAGAGGGAGACATAACGATTCGTGTTAATCACTTTTTCGCCGAGATATGAAATCGGAATGGATGCGAAATGAGGCCGCCGACGAGCTTCACGGTGGAGTCTATGGTGGACTCAAAAAGACCTAGATTTCAATTTGGGGGAAGAAATTTTTTTTTGATGTTTTGTTCGTCTCGTCGTACAGAGAAGAGATAAGGTTTTATTTTTGCTGTAAACTTGGCACTTTGATATAAAAAACAAAAACAATCTTTTTTGGTTCTATTGACACAAAAAAAAATTGGATCTGAAATGCGCTTAAACGAAAATTTTCATCAAAGTAGTGGTGGAACAAACGATTTTAGGTTCTCACTTAATGAATTTTTATCTTAGCGTCTTTCTAATGCTATTGTATAGTAATTAAAAAAAAATTTATTTTTCATAGCAGTTAGAGAAAATGAGCTATAATCTACTGCTATCAATGTGAACTTTTCTTGTAGTGACTGTTTCTTTTTGTCTAATTTGTCTTATTTCCGAAAAGACCGAGAATTTCTCCACTGTAATTGGGCAGAATAAAGAGTATTAGAGGTACTCGAACAACATCTCCAGTTTCACAAGAAAGTGGAATGTATTGTATAGCTGATTCAATTTAAGAAAGAAAAAAGGGTGGCGGTAAACAGTAAGAATAAAATTAAAATCTATGAATCCAACCCCCTTAAACTAATTAAAAAAAAAAAAAAAACTTGTGTCTAAGATCCACGACTATCATATGCAAAGTTGGTTTAGTTTAGTTTTAATTTTAATCGCCTATTTGACTAAATTAAACAGATGTATGTATATATGTTGTGGCAATATATATGCAGACCAATAATGATGGAAGCACAAAAATTAGGCGAAAAACCAAGTGGGACATGGTCAGACTTTTGGGAAAACAATAATAATGCATACAAGAATAAGTGCATTAACCTTGAGGTATCTAAAATTATTGAGTTTCACGTAGCCGATTACATTGCCAGGCCACTACGAGCAAAGGTTTAGATCTTGCTGCGTTTCAATTTTGCTCATTACTTTTCAAGGTTTAGGCTCTCTATATCCGGTTCGGATTTCTACTGAATTCCAAATTTATGGTTTGTTTATCCATAGGCGACTTACCTAATTTCGTAGTTCCTGCCCTTTCAGTTCCGCCGGCGCCCCTCCTCTCCTTCTGATAGTTATAGTCGTCGAGTGAAGGGGCGATATGAAGAACGCACACTCATTAATTTTTGACGTGCTATATAACCGGAAATATTTGACCATATAGTTTAATTTATTTGACTTTTGCTCATATGGTTGGCTTCCGAAGTCTTTATTCGAAAAAGGACAGTCAAAGTATAACTGTGGACATATATTCACCGAGGGTTGAGACAACCATTTTCAGCATTATCAGGACGATTAAGAAAAAGAAAAATGTTTAGGTCGCTCATGTTCTTCGTATCATAGTCTTTGGGCAAACGACAAGATTTTGTGTAAATGCCAATCTTTATTTAATTTTATTCTGATATATAGCTTAGAAAACCTCGAAGCTAAATTAGATATAGAGACCAACCATAATATTAATTGAGTAGGGATTTTAAGTTGTGCGGTTAAAGGAACGAATATATGTTATACACTTCTTAATTAATAACTTAACTTGCACAGACGATTCATCATATTGGATAAATAATTTCAAGAAAATTATATTGGAGAAGAGAATATTAGAGACAGGTGGCATCTTATTAGAGTATTAAGGTTATATCTTGCGATTCAAGCAAATAACCAATTATAGTATCCTTGATCCCATTTTCTCTTCTAGCTCTATACGCTCTTGTAACGAACGGTGAAAAACTCTGTACAAATCATAAAGACTTGTGTAACTCGATCGGCTTGGTTAAAAATTAAAAAACTTTTCCTGAGTCTTGATAACATCAGATTAAGCAGCCGCCTGCGTAAAACATGTATTATTGGCTCAAAGCCAAAGCAACAACTTAGATATCATTAGAGAAAAATATGTGGTGGAGAAACCAGCCATCAATTATGAATAAATCAAGATCTTATCTGTTAGTATCAGCTATACTAGAAGACACGGCGTGATTAATTTGTGGGGTTGCGATCCGTGATAATACAATGCACAGATAGAAGACTAACTCACCATCATTTCATTATAAATAGAGGCTGATTTAAGCTTATTTCAACACACAACACATACATACATATATAGTTTGAAAACAAAATAGTGGCAATCATCATGGCTAAGTTTGCTTCCATCATCACCCTTATCTTCGCTGCTCTTGTTCTCTTTGCTGCTTTTGGTGAGTAATGATCCTATCAAAGGAATGAAAAATGTGTTTTTAGATGTTATTTTCATTTGTTTTGATAACTAACCATGAGAAATATATATATACAATCTGCAGAAGCACCGTCAATGGTGGAAGCACAGAAGTTGTGCGAGAGGCCAAGTGGGACATGGTCAGGAGTTTGCGGAAACAATAATGCTTGCAAGAATCAGTGCATTAATCTTGAAGGAGCGCGTCATGGTTCTTGCAACTATAAATTCCCAGCTCACAGATGTATCTGTTACTTCCCATGTTAATCAACCAAAAACCTTGGGTGCTTAAACACGTGTGTATTTTCCATAAAATAAGTCTGTGTTAATCGCTATGAGTGATGTTATGACATGCAAATTATGTTTTAATGTTTGGTTTGACTTTGTTGCTATATAATACTATAAATCCTTTTTGTATTTCATGCCATAACTATTTCTTCTTATCTATTTTTGTGTTTGTCTTCAATACGGTCATATTCAAAAGGACTGAGAATTTCTCCAGTTATAATTGGGAAAATGAAAGATTATTCATCCTAGAGGTACCCTAACAACATCTTCAATTTCCCAACTTGATATATAGCTAATTCAAGTAGAAAAGAAGAAAGGTGGTGGTGTGTTAAGTAATACTAGATTAGGACCCGCGGTACACTGTACACTGCGGGCAAAATTATTTATAACTAAAATATTTAAATTATAAGTTATATTTGTTGGTTAAATATGTTATAATTATATAATAATTGTTAATTAACCATATAATACTGCAATATAATTTATTTTTTTTACATAATATTTATTAACATGAGAAAAGAAGAAAGGTGGTGGTGTGTTAAGTAATACTCCCTCCGTTTCAAAATATAAGATGTTTTAGTGGAAACACGCATATTAAGAAATAGTTACTTTTAAAATGTTTAACCAATCATAAACAAGTCTGCATAATATAAGATTTAAATTTAATCTAAAAGTTGCATAGAAAGTTGGAAACATCCTATATTATGAAACAAAATTTATTCTCTAAACATCCTATATTATGAAACGGAGGGAGTATTAGATTAGGACCTGCGGTACACTGTACACTGCGGGTAAAATTATTTATAACTAAAATATTTAAATTATAAGTTATATTTGTTGGTTAAATATATTATAATTATATAATAATTGTTAATTAACCATATAATACCGCAATATAATTTTTTTTTTACATAATATTTATTTAATCAATTTAATTAGATATGTCTATTCTTTGATACCGACATTGTTAACAAAATAATAAAATTATGTTTTACCCTTGTAACACCGAATTAATGATTTTTTTAATTTATATAAATATCAATAAAACCCGTCCTGCTATATAATCCCGTCCCGAGATATTTTATCTCACACTATATCATCTTAATTTTTAATATTATATCTACGGTACAATATATATCATATTTAACTTTTTAAAAGTTTTAAATATTTTTCATATTTAACTTTTTAAAAATCTTTAAAATAAAGAACCGGAATAAACCAAATAAAAGTTTTTAAAGTTTGAATGTCTGATAAATCAAGCTTTCTACTCATTTGTATTCGGAATCATTTTGGTCTCTTTTATAGTATGACTTTGAACCATTGCCCAATTTTTTTAGACGATGTGGGATATTGTACCCGTATTTTTTAATTCATCTATTGAGTAATATATGTCCGTTTTAAAATTTTGTATTACATCATATACAGGAAAAAATCACAATTTTTATTAACTAAATGTATTATAGAATAATTCAGGATAATTTAAATATAAATTCAAATAAAAAATGAAAGGGGATCATATATCTATGTTTGAATGAGGTAGAAAGATTTCCTTATTTTTTTAAATTTTACTTATAATTAATTTTGAAGTTTTGGTAACTAATATTAAAGTCAATGCATTAAATGTAAAAACTTTCCAAAAAGTATTTTTGAGCAAAAACTGCTGCAAAAATACTATTATAGATACTATATATATATACTGATCCACTGGAGTAGAGAATCAATAATATTGATTGCCATAAGAGGAAGATCTGAAGTCGATTATCATCATTGTGATTGATATGGCAATCAATATGATTGATTCTCTACATCCACGACAAAAATATCAGGTTTCCATTTACATGACCGAATCATAATATGCCAAAGGAAAATTTTATTTACAAGTTTTTGTAGCAAGTTCACGTTAAATCACTAGATCGAGTAAAATTACAATTCAATAGATTGACCAGATTATATCAAATTCACGTTAAAGAAATGAAATATTATTTATTAGTTAAATTATGGTAATGAAAGAACTCAAGATCTGGCTATTCATTTTTCTAATATTGTGTATTAAAAAGTAGTCCTGGGCGTTCGGATATCCGAACCCGATCGGGTTCGGATCTTCAGATTTTCGGATCTTCGGATATACGAAAATAGGATCCGATCGGGTATTTTATAGAATCGGGTCGGGTTCGGGTTTTATCCGAACGGGTTCGGATAATTTCGGATACACCCGAAATCCGAAGTGAATTTCAGATATCCGATGGATTTCGGATATTTTTATCCGAAATTGATAAAAGTACCCGAAATAGGTAAAAAACCCGAAACATACCAATATACCCGAATTAATATATAACTTAAATATCAAAAACGGTTATCAAAAAAAAAACGTCAGTTAGGAATTTTAGATTACATATGTATATATATATATATAAATATTTAATGTTTTCATACTAAGACACAATAACTAAGGTGGCAAAATGGTTTATGATACACCAAATAATGTATAAGACCATCTCCATTGTATTTCTCTATTTTTTTCTCTAAAATAGAGTAACTCAAAAATAGAGCACTATTTTCCTCCAATGTATTATTCTATTTTCACCTCTATAATAGAGGTAGTGTAAAAAAATAGAGGTGAGAATAGAGTTGCTCTATATATAGAGCAATCCTATTATTTTCTCTATTTTAGAGTAAAATATAAAGTAGGGTTGGAGCAAATGTTGCTCTATAATAGAGATTTGACTCTAAAATAGACTGGGGTTGGAGATGTCCTAAGGTACCGAGTTTGAGTCCCCATAAGTGCATTTTTGTATTTATTTCGGGTTAATTCGGATATCCAATCGGATTCGGATAATACCCAAACCCGATCAGATATCCGAATTTCATAAAAACTAAATCCGATCGGGTATTTCATGCCACCCGAATCCGAACCGAACTGTCTATTTCGGGTCGGGTTCGGATTCGGGTTTCGGATTCGGTTAAAATGCCCAGGCCTATTAAAAAGCTTTGCGTAAAAAAGGTGCCTAGTTGGCGATAAATCAAGAACATATAAAAAGCTTAGGTTACGGTTTTGATTTCGAACTTAAATTAAAAGCTTGTGTTTCCAACAAACATTTCGAATTCAGGCCGTGGTCTAGATTTCCGATCAAATTTTCAATTTAGATTTATCTTACCGGATAGGATTGTAGACTTGTAGTCCCAATTAGTTTGATTTTAATATCAAATCGAGAATTTGACTAAACTTAATATATATATATATATATATATGTATATATTCACCAATAATGGTGGAAGCACAAAAGTTGGGAAGTTGTGCAACAGTGCAAGGAACCAAGTGCAGGAGTTTGTAGAAATAATGAGTGAATTAGCCTTGAAAAGACACATTAACGATGCTATTTTCCGGGATGACGATCTCTTTGTCCGCAAGAATTACTGTATTGTATTATGCCTAAGTTTTGACTACAGTTTATGTATTTTTGAAAAAAAGTTTGGAAAAAGCTTTAAAATGTTTAAAGTATTAGTGAACAGCACTTTAAACCTTGAAAGAATATCAATAACACTATAAACTTTTAAAATAATTTTATTATTGACACTTTAAACTTTACAATTAATTTTCCTGTTTCAGAGCTAAGGCTGAGATTTTGGTGGATCAAAAACACACAAAAATTTGGCTGATTTTTATTTTGTTAAAAAAGAAAAAGGTAAAAAATGTATTTTATGTGGTGTGAATATATGTGACCAATTCTCTTTGTTAGAAGTAGGTTTCCACCATAACTAACGACTTTTTGGTGTAAAACAGGCCGATTAAATACATATTACTATGGCGGCCGCAAGCACCAGTTTGGTACCCTTCAATTCTGTCTGTTTTGCACCGCTACGAAACAATAATATCGGTCAATGTGACCAATGTAGCATTAACTCAAATCCAAAGCAGCCACTTAGATATTATTAATTAGAGAAAAATATGTGGTGGAGAAACCAGCCATCAATTATGAATATATCAAGATATCTAATATCAGCTATACTAGAAGACACTGCGTGATTAATTTGTGGGGTTGCGATCCGTGATAATACGATGCACAAATAGAAGACTAAACTAACCATCATTTCATTATAAATAGAGGCTGATCTCTAGCTTATTTCATCACACAACACATAGATACTTTGAAAACAAAATAGTGATAATCATCATGGCTAAGTCTGCTTCCATCATCACCCTTATCTTCGCTGCTCTTGTTCTCTTTGCTGCTTTTGGTGAGTAATGATCTAGTTATCATATGAATGAAAAATGTGTGTTTAAATGTTATTTTCATTTTTGATAACTAAACATGAGAAATATATTCATACATCTGTAGAAGCACCGTCAATGGTGGAAGCACAGAAGTTGTGCGAGAGACCAAGTGGGACATGGTCAGGAGTTTGCGGAAACAATAATGCTTGCAAGAATCAGTGCATTAATCTTGAAGGAGCACGTCATGGTTCTTGCAACTATAAATTCCCAGCTCACCGATGTATCTGTTACTTCCCATGTTAATCAACCAAAAACCATTGGTGCTTAAACACGTGTGTATTTACATAAAATAAGTCTGTGTTACTCTATGAGTGACTTAATGACATGCAAGTTTACGTTTTAATGTTTGGTTGGACTTTGTTGTTATAATAATATAATTTGTTTTCGACGTAAGACTGTTTCTTCTTGTTGTTCATATTTGTCTACAACAGCCAACAAAAGCACTAATTTTTATTTATCAAAAACGTAAAGAACATAAAACACTCGAGACTCGACCAGTAAATGGCCGACGAGTATGTCAAATTAAGAATCATCACTTATACAAGAAATTTAGGACGTTGACGTTAAATCACTAGCTAGGTGGCCGGAAAGCCCAATTTATTAGTTTGATCATACTACGTACCAAATTCATGCATGGTAAAAACGAAGGTATATCCAATTTTTGCCGGTAATTTCTTTGTGTTTTTTTTTCGTTAAAAGTTAAAACAATAGTAATTAATAGCAATAATGAATCTAAAAATACATGTTTGGAGTGAAGCAGGAACATATATAGCGCATTTTTTTATTGTCAAAAAAAAAGAAAAAAAGATATACATATATCCTGAATTTTAAAGAATTCTCTATACTTTTAGATTTTTTAAAAACTAATTTATATCTTATAATCTTTTGGTAATTCTTTTTTTTTTAGTTAGTTTATTATCTCAGTTAATCACTGAGCTAGAGGCTCCACTTAGCCCATTAGGCCATTAGGTTCAGAGTCTCAGACCATTACGAGCAATTAATAAAGGTTTGGGGTATTTTATTCCCGTCTCGGTTTTCAGTTTAGCCCATTACGTTCAAGGCCATGAGTCCATGACCAACAATGGTTTCAGTTCTCAGTGCTTGCCTTGCCGGGCGCCAATCGTCTTCTTCCGATGGTTGGAAAACCTACCGCCGGCGAGCGCAACGCATTGCTAAATCATCTAAATGACGGTTAAAGTTGTTTGCCGCTGAATTCTAATGGCGGAACGATACTGCTCCTGAGATCAACCAAACCATGGCGATATTTACACTTTCCCTAACTGTGAAAATATCTGACGAACATGATCTCTCTGGTTTTGTAATTTTAACGATTTAGACAAACATGTTAAGAAAAGTTAAACAAACACTGATGTAAAAAGTTTTTTTCGAATAAATTTTACATTTTATCCAAAAATAAATATATATATATATGACGTAATATACTCGTGTAACTATGGCTTGGTTGAGATCTTTTTTTTTTTTGACAAACTTGTTATGATCTTATTTTCTTGAATCTTGACTACATCAGATTAAGCCGCCGCCTGTGTAAACGATGTATCATTAGCTCAAAGCCAAAGCAGTCACTTAGATATTATCAGAGAAAAATATGTGGTGGAGAAACCAGCCATCAATTAGGAATAAGTCAAGATCTTATCTGTTGTTAATATCAGCTGCTTGAAGACGCTGTATGTTTAATTTGTGGGGTTATACTACGATGCACAAGTTGCAGGCTTGCCAAGTTGAAGACAAACTCACCATCATTTCATTATAAATAGAGGTTGATCTTAAGCTTATTTCTTCACACAACACATACATACATATATTGAAAACAAAATAGTGATAATCTTAAACCAAAAAAAAATAGTGATAATCATCATGGCTAAATTTACTTCCATCATCACTCTTATCTTCGCTGCTCTTGTTCTCTTTGCTGCTTTTGGTGAGTATTGATCTTACCATTAAAAAAAAATTGTGTGTTTTAAATATTATGTTTCATTTATTTTGATAGTTAACCTTGAGAAAATTATACAAATATGCAGAAGCCCCGTCAATGGTGGAAGCGCAGAAGTTGTGTGAGAGGCCGAGTGGGACATGGTCAGGAGTTTGCGGAAACAATAATGCTTGCAAGAATCAATGCATTAACCTTGAGGGAGCACGACATGGATCTTGCAACTATGTCTTCCCAGCTCACAAGTGTATTTGTTACTTCCCATGTTAATCTCCCAAATATATACTTCCCAAGTATGTTAATCCCCCAAAAATCTTTGGTGCTTAAACGTGTGTATTTTACATAAAAATAAGTCAGTGTCACTCTATGAGTGAATTTATGACATACATGTGTTATGTTTTCAAGTTTAGTTTGACTTTGTTGACTTAATATATAATATAAATATTTCGTGTACTTCTGTGCCATGACTGTTTCTTCTTGTCTTCAACACGGTCATTGTTTTCAAAAGGACCGAGAATTTCTCCACTATCACTATATTGGGCACAATAAAATTATAGTATTCTTCCTAGATATACCCCCTAACAGCATCTCCAGTTTCACAAAAGTCGAATGCATTGTACAGTATAAGCTAGCTAATTCAAGTTAAGAAAAAAAAAAAAAAGAGGTGGTGGTGTATTCATGAATAAGAATATATATATAATATATGTAATCCAACTCGATCCGTTGTACTGATAAAAAAAATCTTCTGTGTAATGATCTACGTGAAAACTATGAATTGTCCAATTAAATGACTGAATTATATATGTCAGAAGAAACTTTTATTTACAAGTTTTTGTAGGAAGTTCACGCTAAATCACTAGAGAAAAATCCAAATAGTAAACATATAATTCATCATCAACCCATTAACTCATTACTCATTTAGATGCAAATAGTAAACTATTAGGGTCCATGAGTGGGATCTGGTCGAGTGAACCCATAAGGTTTGAACCATTCTGATATCTCTCGATTATAGTTACAAACAGTAAAGTTGGTTTATGCAGAAGCACCTATAATGGCGGAAGCACGCGCGAAGCCAATTTGGACATGGTCAAAAATTTGTGGAAACAATAGTGCATGCAAAAATAATTGCGTTAATTACCTTGCAAAGATACGACATGGATCCTAGTATACAAGTTGCAACTATGTATTCCCAACTCACAAGTATCTGCTACTTCCCATATTACCAGTGCCGGCTCACTTATTTTTGGGACCTTGTGCTCAAATTTTTTTTTCCCATAAAACTAGGGTTATATTTGCAACATTTCAAATTTTAGGACCCTAAACCTTAAAGAAAAAATCATAAAAATCTGGAGATATGGTGCTTTTGCACCGTCTGCACTGCCTCTAAGCCGGGCCTGCATATTACGTTATCTAGCAAAAATCTATGGCCTTGTGTCTGTGTATTTTCGTAAAATAAGTATGTGAGTGACCTTATAACATTTATTCATTATGTTTTGTTTGCATATATACTTGTCCATAAGAACAGACGAATCATCATATATATCGGATAATAAGTAATTTCAAGAAAATTATACTATCTTGTTGGAGAAGAGAATATTAGAGACATGTGACATCTTACTATAGTATTGAAGGTATTTCTTGCGATTCAAGTAAATGACCAATTATCCTCGATCCCATTTTCTCTTCTAGCTCCATGCTCATGCGACGAACGGTGCAAATCTCTGAAACATCAAAATTATTTGTGTAACCAGATATGGCTTTGTTAAGATTTTATTGTTTTGAGTCTTAACTACATCAGATTAAGTAGCCGCCTATGTAAACGATATAGCATTAGCTCAAAGCCGAAGCAGCAACTTAGATATTAACAGAGAAAAAATATGTGGTGGAGAAACCAGCCATCAACTATGAATAAGTCAAAATCTTATCTTTATAAACGCTGTGTGTTTATTTTGTGGGGTTACTACGATGCACAAGTTGAAGACTAGTTCACCATCATCATTTCATTATAAATAGAGGTTGATCTTAAGTTTATTTCTTCACACAACACATACATAGTTACATACATATACATACATTGAAAACAAAATAGTGATTTTCATCATGGCTAAGTTTGCTTCCATCATCACTCTTATCTTCGCTGCTCTTGTTCTCTTTGCTGCTTTTGGTGAGTTAATGATCTTATCATATGAATGAAAAATGTGAGTTTAAATTTTAGTTTCATAAATTTTGATAATTAACCTTGAGACATATATACAAATATGCAGAAGCACCATCAATGGTGGAAGCACAAAGATTGTGTGAGAGGCCAAGTGGGACATGGTCAGGAGTTTGCGGAAACAATAATGCTTGCAAGAATCAGTGCATTAACCTTGAGGGAGCGCGACATGGATCTTGCAACTATGTTTTCCCAGCTCACAAGTGTATCTGTTACTTCCCATGTTAATCTTCCAAAAGTATTTGATGCTTAAACGTGTGTGTATCTTACATAAAATAAGTCTTTGTCGCTCTACGAGTGACTTTATGACATGCATGTTTATGTTTTACTGTTTGGTTTGACTTTGTTGTTATAAACTTACAATAATATATAAATTTTATATACGTCGTAGGAGTCTTTCTTCTTGTCCATATTTGTCTACAAATTAACGGCTTTTATCTTCAATAAGGATTGAGTATCCTCTCAAGAATTGGGCACATTACTTAGAGGTGCCTAATCCAGTTTAATGAGAAAGTAATGGCTTGCATAGCTACTTCAACTTTAAGAAAGAAAAGAAATGGTGTGGTGATGTATTCAGTAAGAATATTGATTTAAGAATTGAATCACGGTAACTGTCAAATATTATAGAAATATAATAGTTTATTAAGTTGTATTTCACAAGATTTAAGGCATACATATATATAGTGATTAGCTTTGATATATTGCTAACACAACATAATGTAAACTTTCCTAAACACATAAGGAAATAACTTATACAATAAGTAATATCAAGATCTAGAATATATTCTTCGGATTGGGCTTCACTTCATTAACGGACTTTACGGTCCATATTACTTGGTCCGCAAGATACACATCTTGCTTCCCTAATACTCCCCGCACGATAAAGGTAGGTGGGACGAACGCAAACTATACAANGTTTCATAAATTTTGATAATTAACCTTGAGACATATATACAAATATGCAGAAGCACCATCAATGGTGGAAGCACAAAGATTGTGTGAGAGGCCAAGTGGGACATGGTCAGGAGTTTGCGGAAACAATAATGCTTGCAAGAATCAGTGCATTAACCTTGAGGGAGCGCGACATGGATCTTGCAACTATGTTTTCCCAGCTCACAAGTGTATCTGTTACTTCCCATGTTAATCTTCCAAAAGTATTTGATGCTTAAACGTGTGTGTATCTTACATAAAATAAGTCTTTGTCGCTCTACGAGTGACTTTATGACATGCATGTTTATGTTTTACTGTTTGGTTTGACTTTGTTGTTATAAACTTACAATAATATATAAATTTTATATACGTCGTAGGAGTCTTTCTTCTTGTCCATATTTGTCTACAAATTAACGGCTTTTATCTTCAATAAGGATTGAGTATCCTCTCAAGAATTGGGCACATTACTTAGAGGTGCCTAATCCAGTTTAATGAGAAAGTAATGGCTTGCATAGCTACTTCAACTTTAAGAAAGAAAAGAAATGGTGTGGTGATGTATTCAGTAAGAATATTGATTTAAGAATTGAATCACGGTAACTGTCAAATATTATAGAAATATAATAGTTTATTAAGTTGTATTTCACAAGATTTAAGGCATACATATATATAGTGATTAGCTTTGATATATTGCTAACACAACATAATGTAAACTTTCCTAAACACATAAGGAAATAACTTATACAATAAGTAATATCAAGATCTAGAATATATTCTTCGGATTGGGCTTCACTTCATTAACGGACTTTACGGTCCATATTACTTGGTCCGCAAGATACACATCTTGCTTCCCTAATACTCCCCGCACGATAAAGGTAGGTGGGACGAACGCAAACTATACAACCACAAAGCGGAACACCTATGTCGTGGACATTATGTTGAGGACAGACAAATTATGTCAACAAAATCTTCAGGTAAAACTTCAATCTTGAGAAGAGTGGTGGAACTTCAGCTTGTCTTCGGTATTGGTAAAAAACATCCCGTGGGTGCAAATCCTGCAGCTCCACAAACAATTGTCCTTATCTTGGACAGTCCACAAATCGGACTAATAATAACCTAAACATGAGTGATCCAATAAATTCCCAACTCCTCTAATGGTTAAACCATAACCAAACTCCCCCGTAATAAAGGAAACTTAAAGAAAATATTCTACACTCAAGAATAAATCCCATAAAAATAAAAGTAAAACCCAAATCATTAAAACATAATAATTTCTCAAAATCACCCAATTCTTCCACTAAATCCATAAAATAAAATAAATAAATAAAAACACTTATTTTAAAACCAAAACGTTGACTTTAAAAGAGACACATACCCCAAAATCAAATTAAACAACCTATTGAATATTAAAACAAGAAACAAAATCACGTGAAGAAAAGAGTTTCACGTCTTCAGTTGGTTCTTCGTCGTCTCCATCACCATCGTCTTCATCGGCTTCACCTTTCATGATCATTAAGATCACAAAGTTATCACAGCGGAATTTAGATCGACAGTATCGTCTGCTCTGATACCATGTCAAATATTATAGAAATATAATAGTTTATTAAGTTGTGTTTCACAAGATTTAAGGCATACATATATATAGTGATTAGATTTGATATATTGCTAACACAACATAATGTAAACTTTCCTAAACACATAAGGAAATAGCTTATACAATAAGTAATATCAAGATCTAGAATATATTTTTTGGATTGGGCTTCACTTCATTAACGGACTTTACGGTCCATATTACTTGGTCCGCAAGATACACATCTTGCTTCCCTAATAGTAACTCAAGATCTAGATACTATTTTGTAGGACCAACTCATTTTTAACTATGTCTTATAATAACATATATATATTCTGCATAAATAGTGCGCCTGTTTATTTGATGATACGAGATCAACTTCTCAAGCGGAAGCTTTACGTGTGTGATGGGAAACATGACGAGTTTTACGCATAGCCTGCATGAGTGTCGCTGGTGCATCATGGTCATCTTTCATTTCCGCATACTCCTTTCCAATTCTCTACTACAAGAAAAAGACAACTTTTTGTAGCCAAAATCGTAAATGTGTGACTAAAATGCTTGAATTACAGCGGTCAAGGCATATCCGTTACCAATGAGGTGATGGTGGTCTAGCCCATAATTTTCAAGTTATAAAAAATATAAAAACATATTCGATTGGTTATTCACAAAAAAAAAAAAAAATTGTAATCTAATAGCATAAATTTTTTACATTCTACCTATCTAATTTAGTAAAGAATTTTTTTCTGGTAAGAGTATGTATAAATATTATTTCGAATGAAAGTTTAAGTTTGACATGAAATTAACTTAAAACATACACTACAAGAAAACATGGATTTTACGACTACAATTGGCGACTATATATGTAGTCGTCATTTTTGGCGACTAAGTAGTGACTATTTAGCGACTATTTTACGACTACAAATATTTGGTCGTATATTAGTCAATTTTTAACGACTGCATATGTTAGTCGCTAGTTTAGTCGTAATTTAGCGACTATTTTATGACTATATTGCACACCAAAATATGTAGTTGCTAAATAGTCACCAATTTAGCGACTAATATGCGACTTATAGTAAACGGTCGCTAAGAAGTCGCATATCAGTCGCTATTTAAGAAAATCATAATTTTCAAAATTTAATCCCAAACCCTTAACCAAACCCCAAGACCTAAATCATAAACTCTAAATCTTAGAAATTAATTCATAATTCATAAATTCAAAACTTAACCCCAAATCATAAACCTATACACCAAACCCTGTACTTTAAACCCTATATCTTAAATTTTAAACTTTTATAATGTATAGTATATAGAAATTAAATTATAAACCATTTAACCAAAATATAACCATTATGTGTATAAAATTAAATCTAATCTAAAACTATTTAGTGTATATATATAATTTAATACTTCCAAAAACTATTTACTTATAAAATTTATTAAATTAGTCATTGTAAAATCTGAAACTAATTGTTGATAAAAAAAAAACATAAAACTATATCATTTAGTCTGGGCTTTGAGAGGCTTTTGTACCACTTTGGATTTTGATATGAATTGAAAATTGGCCAACAAAAAAAAGAAATAAAAATCAACAAACAAAGAAACCTTCACCAACCTGTGCCTCTATTCCTCACACTACACTTAGAAAAAAAAAATCATCATCACTCTCGAAACTCTTTCGGAGAAACTCTCACTCTCATTTCTTCGAATCGCGATGACTCTGTCCGGCCAAACCTCCGACCGTATCTCCAGATCTAGAAGGGAAACTGGTTTCCGTGGGAGAAGGTTAGTTTGTTCTATCTCTATTTCCCCCTTTAAATCTGATTTTGGGATTAGGGTTTCTGGTCTACGTTTGTAATGACCTTAATCTTCGAATTGGTTTGAAGACGACATATAAGAAGCAGAAGCTGAGAGGTGAAGCGGAGGAAGACGGCATAGAAGACGAAAAAGCTAAGCCGTGGATTTATCGACGAAATTAGAAGTTGGGATCTCAAAACCGGGAAAGATCTGCTTCGATTCAAGTCGTGTGCTTCTCCGGCGCACAGCCGAAAACTTGGGTCGACTAAAGAATCAATTTTTCTATCAAGCAACAATGGGTCAAGTTCTCTTTTGCTCTCACACCTATCCTCTCCGACGTTCTTGAAGGCTTAGTAGTTGCTTTCATTTGTTATCCCTTCTTTTTTTTTTTTTTTCTTGTTCCGCTGTAGGAGCATAGATTTTCACTTTGATTCTGCTGAAAACGAGTTTGATTTATCTGCTTGATATCGGTAGCCAATGCTGATGTGATCCACTTAGTTGCCTTTTCGCGTTTCTCATCCCCTGTGTGATTGCAGATGAGGGAGGATAAGAAGTAGAAGAATGATGAAGGAGAAGTGAGGGAAGGAGTAGCGCATCAATAGCTTTGTTGCCACGCGGGTATATCTCTTGTCATTTCTTTCAAATGTCTAGCTCCATCTGTTTTGGTCTCCATGGAGGTGGGTTTCTTTTCTTTCAAAAATCCTGGAACTGCTTTGTTATTTCATCTTTTCAGAATTCTTGAGTACTTATGTGCAAAATTTTTTTGTTTTTTTTTTGCTTTCTTTGGTGGGTTTCTCTCAGATCAAGTGTCAGCTGTTTTGGTTGAGTCTTGTGGCTTAAAGAACTTAAGGCTCAACTCGGCTCTCCTCAGTGTCACCAAAGTCACCGAAGGTACTCAAACTAAGCTCTCTAAAAGCATATCACTTCTTTCACAGAGTCACCTCAGTTTTGGTGATTTTATATGATAAAATCTGGTATGTGTGTGTGTTGGTGTTTGTGTTTGTGTCTTTGAAGCTTATGGTTTGAACATGTGATTTTTGTTTACTATATTATTTTGTTGTTTGTGATCAATAGACTGGATTTGGAGAAGCTTGAAAGCGGTTGGCTGGAAGAAGATAGGTAAAACCCTTATGTTTATTTTATTACTCTTGTATTACTCTTCAATTCTTTGAAGTCACATTGTTGCATGCGTAAACCATCTGATTCAGTGTCCTATTGTTCTTAGGTCGAAGATGATGTTTGGCTTACAGAGAAAGCCACAGCCAAGCACACTCTTAGACAGAGCTCATGATGTACAACTTTATTTCAGAGCGTAAGGTAAACTTTCATTGGTTAAGACATTTTCTTATCCTATTGTATCTTTCGCTATTAAGGTACAATATATATACTTTGCTACTTATTGTTGTGAGACTTTTATTAAATCTGTCAAAGAGTCATTTGTTTAGAAGCCTCTGTTGTAATTTTTGTGAGGCTTTTTGTTGAATTTGTCAAGAGTTATTTGGTAATACCGATCTCTAGACACCTGTTTTATATGCACTCTTTAACTTGAGTCACCATTGTCGATCTTCTTACTCACACTCACGTTTTTAAGCTAGAAGACATGTTAGTTATAGTGAATTGCTTGTCCCGATTGTTTCTCATTTCTAGTCTCGATTTTGAAATTGTGTTATATTGATAATGGGAAATGAGTCCCCATGATACATTTTTTGTTTGTTTGTTCTGAAGGTACTTGAAGAAATGAGTTGCTCTTGGAACATTAATGGGAACTACCTAGGCTTCAATGATGGAATACAAAGCAATTGAGAATGTGCTACAAACCATTTATTATGTAGTTTTTCATCTATTCTTATTTTTAGTTATGATTTTTAATTTTATTTTGTAATACAATTTTTTTGTAATCATGGTTTATAATAATAAATATAGTACTCAAAAAATAATGTTTTAAAACATTATTCATAATTTAAATATATTTAAAACAATTAATAAAATATATGTAATTTGTATAAATACTGTATAAATACTGTATAAATACAATAATGTATAAATACTTGAATACAACTATAGTCAGTAATTAGTCGTCAATTAGTCACTAAATTTGGTGACTACATTATGACTATTTTGCGTTGTCGTAAAATAGTTGTAACGTGGTCGCTAAATTTAGTGACTATATTACGACTAAATTTACGACTACGCAAAATAGTCGTAATGTAGTCGCTATTTGGCGACTAATTTTACGACTATTTATTTTAGCGACTCTCGATTTACGACTACTAGTTTTAGTCGCTATTTAGTCGTAACACACCGTTTAGCGACCAAATAGTGACTAATAGTGCAGTCGCTATTTGCCTGTTTTCTTGTAGTGATAGTTCCATGCAAACAATAAAAGTAAAAAACATGGAAACAGAAAACTTTTAAAAATTCAATATTGAAGTTCTTAGTAAAAAGTTGTAGTTTAGTAATTTTTAATTCATCACGAAAAACTTACCTTTCGATTCCTTAAGAAGTTTTAAAATGTCAATAAATGAAGACCCTTTGACAAAAACAAATATCTAACAAATTAACGGTGAGTTTGCTACTTGTCCGTGGCGAGTGCTGGACTGCTGGGGCTCTCTTAGTAGTAGGGTAAGAGAGCAAGCTGTTGTTGTCACGTGGCTGTACATAAAATGTTTTAAAGAGGAGACAGGTTCTTTGTCAAAGTTTGCGGATGACGACTATCATGAAGTCGAAAACGATTTTCTCTTTCGATTAGTTTTTTTAAAACTAGTTGAAAAACAAAATTTAAAATCGGATTTTTCTTCTCGGTGATCCGAATTTGGCAGAGTTGAATCCAAGAAGTTTTGTATGTGGGTATGAACTATGGAATTACACATGATCTCTATGTATATGGGTTTTATTTTACAACTTATTAGTCCACACCCTCTAGCAAATTAGCTAGTTTGCAGATTATGAGATTAATAACAAAAATAAGTGAAGAAACAACATATTTTATCAACTTGCCCATCTAGTGACGGTCCTTGGGGGTTTCAATGAATTGAGAAGAAAAGTCCAGAGAGAATATCCAACTTCGTTGTTTAAAAATTAAATGCGATGTGGCCATGACTTATCACTACCACTTGTGTTGTGTAACGTACGTACTAAAATTTGCTGAAGATATTTAGCCGTTTGACCAAGTCAAATAAGCCAACCAACGTGATTCAAATAATGTTATAGCCACCGAACCAATTAAACTCCAAATGAGCAAACGTGGCACTTGAAACTAGCCATTACTGATCAGCACACTGTTTACGAATTGGTCAAATATAATATCTCATATGATCATTAGGTACTTGCGTGTTAATATTTTTTTACTACGGTATGTCGGTATGTGTTTTCAAATATGTGGGGTGAAACACTAATTGTCTGCTGTACACGTACGTAGTGAAAATCGATCTCCCCATCATCCTTTCACTATAAATAGAGGGTTGATCTCAATCTTATTTCTTCAAACTAAAACAGATATATACATTAAAAACAACTAAGCAAACAACAGTCATGGCTAAGGCTGCTACCATCGTCACCCTTCTTTTCGCTGCTCTTGTTTTCTTTGCTGCTCTTGGTGAGTAATGATCTTTATATGAGTTTTTTAAATTTTCTTTCACGTATTGTGATAACTAACTTTGAGAGACATATCCATCTATATGCAGAAACACCAACAATGGTAGAAGCACAAAAGTTGTGCGAGAGGCCAAGTGGGACTTGGTCCGGAGTCTGTGGAAACAGTAACGCGTGCAAGAATCAATGCATTAATCTTGAGAAAGCACGACATGGATCTTGCAACTATGTTTTCCCAGCTCACAAATGTATCTGCTACTTCCCATGTTAAACTACCAAAAACGTTTAGTGCTCGAATGTGTGTGTGTGTATTTTTATAAAATAAGTAAGCATCACTCATAGAGTGATCTTATACATGTATACCAGACATCTTGATGTTGTTGGTTTGTTATAATAAGATAATTAAGCTTTTACGTACGACGTACTACTGTTTTTTCTCGTCCATATTTGTTTGCAAGACTGCAACACAAGGTACACAGCCATTATGTGGGAATAAAGATAGAGAACTCGGAGAATATAATATACTGTTGATGATCTCTTTTTAGTTTCCGATATAAAACCTTAAGAAGAACTTTCCCATAAAAATTAACTGAGTACAGTAATAAAGATTATATATTCAGCTTATATATAAAGAGAACTCAATAGATAACATCATCTCCAATTTTATAACAAAGCTATTTTAGCTAACTAATAAAACATCAGAAAAGATGCGGTGTATTGAGTAATGAGACTGAGTGACTGATTGTTCATGCTAGCAACTTATTATGTTGTTATAAGAAAAAATTCTATATATATATATATATCCTCATTCCAAGATGTGTATTTTGGTTTTTATAAAAAGAACTTTTAATTTGATGGAGTATGAACCAGCATGGCATAAATTTCGTGCACCCATATTAAATTTTCTCAAGCTAGTTAGAATCTGAAGTTGGATTTGTTCTGTGTACCACACCGTATGCTATTCATTACTGAATACTGTAACAACATATCTGTGTTTTGATTCTTAAAAAAAATTCTCCCTCTTTATCAGGTCTTTAATTATACTCCCGTTTTAGTATCATGTTTTACAAAATTCTAACTTCTATGCAAATTGTTACTAATAAAAATGATATTTTGTGACTATTATTCTATTAATATTTGCGGTTAAAAAAAAATATTGGTTGATGAATCATTTTAACAACTTTAAAGTTTAAAATACGTGCATTTAACTAAAAGGTTTTATATTTTCAAACGTTGGGAGTAACAAATATCTGTTTCATTTTTGACAATGTAAACTTTTTAATATTTTTTGTGTTTGATTGTTAATTGCTTTTTCTTAAATTCTATCTTCTTAAAGTCTAAAGAATTACCTTTGACTATTCTAGTTTGAGGTTGATTCAAATAAGTAATAAACCACTCAATAAATGTATTACATATGGCCCAATGTCTGGACTCTCGACCATGTTTTTAAATTTGAGTACGAAGCAATGCCTGTTTCGTTAGACGCAAAGACCTAAGCGCCATCTGTATTGGTCTTGTTCGCACTTGTCAAACTTTAGCACTATGCTGTTAACAAATGTTGAAATTGAATGAGAGAAGCCGACAAAACTGGAACTTAAGCCTTATCTACTCAACTAATTACGTAGAACAATTTTGCAAGTTATAATAACTTAGGCCATATTGCCCTGTTACGTACGGGGCTTAGATATTTGTTACTTGTAATAACTTAGGCCATATCGCCCTGCTACGTACGGGGCTTAGATATTTGTATTTGTTCATTTTATTATTATATATTTATTTTCTCATTTGATTTATAATGTTCACGATTTCTTTTTTGTCAAAATATATATGATATTATTGTTAAAATATCTTAGCCTGAGAAGGACATTTCTCCAGGGTAGACCTCTTCGGATTCAACTTATAGTGCACCTTTGATAAGTTTCCAAAATAAATTGGTAATCTCTTGTTCTGTGGATAATCATACACCAGTCACACAATATTGGTCACCTTAACAAATTCACTCACTCAACACTGTAAAACACCTTAATCCAACTTATTCGTCCATGTGACAACAATAAATGGTCTAATCCGCCGGCACTGATGTGATACTGATGACAATCATAATGGGCCTAAATTCGCTACTGGGCCTGAAGTGAGCCTTCGTGTTATTGTCTTTTCTATCTTGCAGTTGTGTTTATGTTTTTGTCTTTTGTGGTATGGGCCTTATGTATGACACTCCATATCGCTTTGTTTTTGTTTTGTTTTTTTGTTTTCTGTTTTTTTTTTTTTTTTTTTTTTTTTTTTTTTTTTTTTTNAGTTTTTCTACCAACAGAAAAGCAAACTGTGTTAAACTCGTATAAAAGAATAATAAAAGTCTGAAATTTTATTTGTTGTAAGAATTAGAATGAATGGGTAAAAAAGTGGTTTTGGTGAAGAGTAGGTAGAAGCGTAGAGCTAACTCTAACCCCTTTACTTTAATATTACATATGATTGCTTATTATAGATCATATGAATAGAAAAATTGCTGACATTTTGATCCGTCGATCTATTTTCGAAGAAAGTGATAATGCGACTGTATAATTTGGATAAATTAAAATGTGGGACAGTTCATGATGTGTCATATGCTCATTGGTAGGTTGAACGAGAGAGTTGAGCACGTTCTTGTAAGATTTTTGCGATTCTTATATATGTCGTAAAGATGAAGAAAACTCATTAGATTACATGTAGTATAAAACCCAAAACAAAAAGCACTCTTGACAAAAAAAAAAAACAAAACTACATAATAAAATATGAAAGAGATTTGACAATAAAAAGGAATGAAATGGTGCCGTAACACTAAGTAGCACGTTCTTGACGAGAGTCGTCTCAATCCAATGATTAGTTTTAATTTCATGCCTCCCCATAGTTTGGTCGATTATACTTTACTCTTTGATTTATCTTAAATTATAAATCTTTATTTATTTGCTGTCTTCTTCTAATATTTTTTATGTAGATGATCAAATTAGAAAACTTTTTCTTTTTTTTTTTTGGTTTAAAAAATAAATAAAATAAAATCCATGTTTACTAGTGAATTAGGTTTTTTTTTTGTGTGGTTGTTTGGGCTATCTAAGAAGAAAATATTAATTTCATAATGTTCATATAATAAATAAAAAAACCTCAATATATAACGTAAAAATAATCATAATGCATTCAAATTCATAAATTAAAGTGCAAAAAAATTAATACTAGTATATATTTTGTAAAGTGGGGTGAGTGTAAATGATAAGGTGTTGTTTGGTGTAGCATTAGCTGGCATAAGGTTGTATGAAAAGCTCATCTCAAAGTCACACCAACGGCCCAAAAACAAAAAGACCAGAAAACAAAATAAAGAAACAAAAATTTAAAGCAAATATTTTTTTTTCTTTTTTCTCATTCTTCTTCTTCTGCCATTATCTCTCTCTCTCTCTCTCTCATCGATTTCAATTTGCTACTTTCGAATTTTTTGCTCGTGTTGTGTGGGATTGGAGAGTTCGGATTTAGGGTTTCTTCTTTGAGTGAGTAAAGGTTGTGTCTTTTGTGGTTCTTGGGAATGGCTGGGATTTGAAGAAACCAAAAATAGTGATTTTTTTCTGTTGTTGTTAAAAAGTCTGTGAATTTGCGTGGTGAGATGAGTGCTTCGAGATTTATAAAGTGTGTCACCGTCGGTGATGGTGCCGTCGGGAAAACATGTATGCTGATCTCTTACACAAGCAACACTTTCCCTACGGTAAAGTTTCGTCCTTTAATCTTGTTAAGTGTGTTTTTTGGCTCTCTATAGTGATCTTGAAGCTTCTTTTGAGAATGGTTTTGTTTGGAGATTATTCATATGTTGTTCTTGAATGTGAATCAGCTCGTAAAACTTGTAAAAAATCAAATCTTGACATTTTCTTCAGAACTTTTTATAATGCTTCCATGGATTTACATTTAGGGATCATCAATCTTGTTCTTTTGTTTGTGTGTTAATGATTTATTTTGTATTGAGTTTGAGAAACTTGTTTTAGTTTTAACCAACTCCATGACTTGGTATTGACTATCAGGACTATGTTCCAACTGTTTTCGACAACTTCAGTGCTAATGTGGTTGTAGATGGGAACACAGTGAATCTTGGATTGTGGGATACAGCCGGTAAATACTCCTTTTTGAAACACCATCAAATCTGGTTTTCTTGTTTTTTGTGGTCTCATTTTTTTTTGGGACTAATTCTTGGGTTTGTGTAACAGGTCAAGAAGACTATAACAGGTTAAGACCATTGAGTTACCGTGGTGCAGATGTCTTCATTCTTGCATTCTCGCTTATTAGCAAGGCTAGTTATGAGAACGTAGCCAAGAAGGTTGGCTTTTCTTTTATTGATCTTTCCTCATTTGATAATAATAATAACCTTTGCCTGAGCTAATTTTGAATTTTGCTTTTATCTCAGTGGATTCCTGAGCTCAGGCATTATGCCCCTGGTGTTCCTATTATCCTTGTTGGAACAAAACTCGGTATCAACTCCTGTTCTTGTTTAAAACACTTTCCTGATAAATGAAGAAAGAGATGATAAATAGTTCAAATTTGGGAATTTGCAGATCTTCGAGATGACAAGCAGTTCTTCATAGACCATCCTGGTGCAGTGCCAATTACTACAAACCAGGTAGATAACTCCATTAATCAGAATTCTTTAATACAGTAGTTTTTTTGTGTAGCGTGTTCTTGAACTTTAGTTGTTTTTCTGTAGGGAGAAGAACTAAAAAAACTGATAGGATCGCCAATCTACATTGAATGTAGTTCAAAGACGCAGCAGGTATAAGACTACACACATAAATCATATCTCACATGTCTTTTTGTTTTGTCAGAGAGTGTGAATATGTTGGGTCTTTGGTTTTTCAGAATGTGAAAGCAGTCTTTGACGCAGCGATAAAAGTGGTGCTTCAGCCACCGAAACAGAAGAAGAAGAAAAAGAACAAGAACCGTTGCGTGTTCTTGTGATCATCTTTTTAAATATAAAAAGATTTAGGTAACAAATGAAGTTGAAGAAAGAAAAAAAAAGCACCAGCATAAAAAATGCAGCAACATTGTATAGTTGTTGAATCCGACTTGTTTCGATCTTTACACACTTTTTCTTTTTGCTGGTGAATCTAATGTGTGAAGTGAGGGCCAAGGAGATGAGTTCTTGGTGTGTTGTTGTTGTACTATTGCTATGTAGACTAATCTCTTAATACTTTCTTTTCTTGTCTTTGTTTTTTTGCTGTTGGGATCCATTTTGTATCTTCTTTAACAGATGAATTTTATTAATTTTATAGTGACTTCTTTTATGCTTAGCATCTCTTTCTTATGTTGATCTTCGCATGCAAATCATATTCAGACAACTTAAAACGTATTGTGATGTATACAATAGAAACAACGTTGAATTGAGGCATTGATTCAAAGAATGGTTTACAGAAACGTGGATTCTATACACACAGGTGAGTACTAGGAACAAAGAAAATAAAAATTACAAATGCCATCTCCATTTTTTTCATGGACCGAAAAGAAAACAAGCAGTGTACAGACATCCTTTTCAGTGTTTTTCGGAAATTACAGAAAATTCCTCTCGGGATTTGACGAGGACTGTGTCGCAGGTCTAACTCACAACTTGATGAGGTCATATTTCTCACCCATCAAACCACCTTTCTGTTTTTGGAACCTTATGTAACGCAATGTGCTTGAAAAGAAGGGATCTGAGTGGATTGTTGTGTTACCGTTGTCGCTTAGCATCTCGGTGTTGATTAACTCTATGAGGCTTTGTATATCCGATGGAGTGATATGTGGATTCCCTTTCTCAAAGAAGTAAAGATACCTGTTGTATATGAAAACCCATTATTAGTATTGAGATGCTGCTTTGTGTATGATGAATCAATGTCAGATGTTTTGTTTTTAATTGGTTCAGTATACTGACTTGTTCAAGATTTCTACAAACAGCGTGACTGGTCCGCTGCTACCTCTGGTTGCATTAACCATTTGTTGAGCCGCGTTAGCTATCCTCAGTGCACGTCTTAAACACAGAAGAACTCTACAGAATTATATCGAGAATCAGGTAGTTGTGGACTTAAAAGTATGAGAGTTATGAAAGAAGAAAAGCACTTACCTTTCTCCATCTTTAATACCCTCTGGATCATCGACCCAAAAGAGGTGAGAGCATGCATATACCGCTCGACATTGATCAGGCTTCTTTAAAAGCCTTGCTGAGTACTGCTCACAAGGAAAATCCAACTTACAGTTTGGACAATAGTTGAAAAGAAAGGTTTATGGGAAGCATTGAACATAAACATCTACCCCGGTTGCTTTATGTGTCAAGGTGTCTCTGTTTTCAACACCGAAAACATTGATCCTTTGCAAAGTTCCTACGATCAGATGAATCGCAGTTACCTGTGCCTTTGAGTCCTATACAATGCAGCACAAGAAAAATGAAAGTATAAAGGTTTTGGAGAGACTTTGAGTTATCTTTGTGTACAGTTCACAAATAAAAGAATAAAGAAATTACCGCGATTTCTTCCTCGTATAATATAAATGCTTGGGTAAAAAACTCATAAGCAACAGGCTCAAGATCACAATCACTTGCAGCCTGATCATTAATCCAAAATGAGACAAAATATTGAAAATGCTATGTCAGATTACGCCTTGCCTACAGGTGAACTATGATCACAACAAATTACTGGACCCCCTACATATTATAAAAATGGCTATGAAATCGTAACTACATTTGTTCAAAGGTTTTCCAGATTTTCTTGGTTACTCTATATCTTACCTCAGCGCATTGGAGGTAGAGCCTTAGAGCCAGTTCAGGACATGGAACTGAGGAAAGAGCTTCGATTGTCTGAAATAAAGCACATGTTAAATGGATTACATAAGATATTGAAGATTAAATGTGTAATAAACAGCTCATAGAGAAAGTAAAACTATCACAAACAAACTGATATTGAAAAAATGCATCAGTTTTGATTGATACTTGAACTATTTAATATGTCAAATACACAGTAGAGTGCTTCAAGTTAAACACTTAGAAATGGTTTATGAAAGAGATAATATGAATTTATCAAAGAGTCAATTCAGATAAACGATTCACAAGAAATATCATCTAACTCATGAAGTAATAACACATGTTTCTCTATTATATGAAAATAAAAAAACGAAAGCTCACAAACCTGGTTGAGAATTTGAAAAATCTTTCTCAGGGTTGCTGGAACATCTTCTCCTGCTATATCTCCACCCTGGGCTTCTAGCTGCCTGACCAGCTGTGACAGAAACATTTAAGCAACTCTTCAAGTCAACCACTTGTCTCAAAGCAGAATATATATCCACAGCTATAAGCATATTATAGGGAACATAAGAGCTATACCCTAACTGCAGAAAAAACAAGCGGGGGAACGGTAAAAGGCAAGCGTTGAGGTCCTCCTGTCATAAGATGCTTTCTCACAACATATATGATCTGCATAGCAGTTAAATACCTGGTTAAGATATTCGTTTGCTCATAAGTTAGGGTTAATAATCTAAAAAGAAACCATGGCCTCATAGCCCTTGTTTTATCTATTGACTTCTGCAAAACGAACGCCAATGGGCCTGAAACCAGTTTACAGGTCAATATAGAAATGCAGGGCCGCTTCAGAGTAGTGGAGCATGGGGACAGTAGGATGTTCTGGGTGAGTGAAGCGACAGAAAAAGATGTACACTTCCAAGGAACAATTAAGTAAAAACCATGTTGAGGTTAACCGAACAAGTAGCTTTAACAATTCCATACATATCAAACAAAATCATGGGCAGACAACAGGTCCGGGAGCAAAATGCATATTGAACCCGAAAGATTAGTAAATTTATGATGTCTAACCTTTAGCATCTCCTCTGGTTCTTCATTATCAAGCATATGTATGAGACGGGCAACTGAATTTTGTTCCTCTTGGAAATCCTCCTCGTCAAGCTAAAGAAAAACACAGAAAATCCATCAGAATCAAGGTGCTAAATTAGAGCTGATAGGAGTTGCTTATTGCAAAACCACATGGGGAAAAAAAAAAAGAAGAAGAAGGGATTAGTGACAGCACCTCCTCCACGTTGGTTCCATCCAAATCTTTTATAAGTCCTTTTATCAATTCAAACAGCACCTCAACCTAGTGAACAAAATTAGCATATTATCACAGTAGAAATATTTATATCTTTAAATGAAGAGAGCAAGTAGTATATACCTTATCGGCAGTTGATATACACGAATCATTTTTCATTATACTTTGAATAATAAGCATTGCCATTACTTTGTTCGTTCCATCATCAAGATGATCCATGACACGCGGATAATTTGACAATGTAAGAGCTGTAACGATGTCACTGTATTTTTCTAAAGGAGCACTCAGAAGTGCAACAACTTGTTTCATTGCACGGGCGTCCTCCAGCTTGGGCACACTGGAAAGTTTAACTACACATGCACCCTACAAAGTTTTCGGATCAGGAGTTAGTTTGACTTCGATGCTACATCAGATTCAAGTAATCATGAAACATTAATAATGCATTTCCATTCACAATGAAACCAATCTGATTCTGAAAATCGAAATAAAAACTATTTAGTGTAGATACAAGCTACAAAGACAACATTGAATTAAATTTAGAAACATATGGCCACGAAAGGATACCATACCAATACTTGATCCACATAGTCAAGCCGATCAGGATGAACCCGGAGAGTAAAAGTCAGAAGAGAGACAAACAGAGTCATAGCTCCAACAATAGGCATCTCAAGCTGTGTATCTATCACCTGCAGCCCACACCAAGTACATACGTCATATAGATATAAACAAAGCATCAAATGCAGTGAGGCTGGAAAAAGCAAACACCCAAAGCATTAAGTATACTTACCTACAGAATTTACAATATGAACTGAGGCAATTGGATGACCGGGAAAAAAGGTTCGACATCAAATTAAACTAGATGCATCATCCAGCAATTTTACAGCTTGATGTTTTAAAGGTTTTTCATTTTAAGTTCAGCATAAGTTTACATGCGCCCCTATTCTAAATACTAAACTCTCAAATCTAACAACTAGAGGACATAAATTTTCAGACGAAAGTGGCCTATTTTCCATCATATGTCTAAGGAAGTAACTGATTCGACAATGCTTAATAAAGAGTTGATTAAGAGAAGATGAGCGAAGAATGGAAAATAGCATGACAAATAAAAATTATTGTACTGAGGACCTACATAGGACTATTCTAAGAGCCGTTATGATTCAAGTATCCAATAGCCAAAAGAAATTTGCATTCATAATAGATTTTTCTTTAATAGAGCCCACCTTTCCAATTGCATTGCTCAATTTAGCAAAAGCTTCCACTTGCAAAAATTCGTGTAACACCTGCCCAGAATTTTGGAATAAGAAGATATATATATCTAACATCACACAAAAAGAGAAAAGAACGAATGATAGCTCGGAAGGCACTTACATCTGGACTTGAGGCAGCATAGTTTGACAACCGGTCCATTAGTTGGGTTAACACTATCTTGGTGTCAACAGTTGGCTGAGAAATGATTTCTTAAGGTCAGAGAGGAAGGAATAGGGTCAAACAACTCAAGTGAGAAAAATGCAGAGAGTGAATTGAAAACAAAAAAGCTCTTTGTTGAGGATTCCCTGCTTAGAGTCTCTGTCAAAGTGTAAGAGATCAGGGACCTCCTTCAAAAACTTCTAACAGGTAAGCCAAAGCCCTAGTCACCAAGAAATAAACAAAAGAATAACCGAAATACTAGCAAACAATTAAAATAGTGATTGGCAAAACAGACAATTCAGATAGACCCTTTCATGAGATAATGGCAGCATAAGAAGAATTAATCAGAAAGCACCAAACAAATCATTTAGATAACTAGAATTGCATGATTGTCAACAAAAAAAAAACTAGAATTGCATTGGAGAGTAGGAAATAGAAAAATCTCGATTGCTAGCCTACCCACCATCAGTTGGGTACAAGCAGCCAATAAGGCCTCAAGAGTCTGCAAATGGTACTCATCAGGAAAGACTTGAATTATGCACTCCATCAGATAATACTGAGCCAGCTTATCTTTACAGTTGACGACCTGTTCAAGGTTTCCAGATTTAGCAGATTATACAGTAACTGAAACTCATGTATAAAAAAGGAACTGGTAGTAGATGCAAAAAAGAGCTGCTGAACCTGCTCTAAGACCCTAGGAAGAACAGTCTCTTTGTACATCTCAAGGTCAACACCTTCGATCTGTCCTAGAACATGCAGATTTTTTCCAACCTGAGAGGAAACAATTAAGTACAACTTAGTGGGCAGTGACATAAGTAAAATAGGGAATTCAGTCAAGTAGTGGTAATGATAGTACAAGGTCACGAAGTTCATTCCTCTCTTTCTCCTGCTTTTCTCGAACAGTACCTGGTCCCTGCAGTCCAAGGAACACCCTCAGCTCAGGTTTCACCAATATCAATGATTCACAAGCACCACACAACCTGCATGACCAAAAGCCTGCTCTTCATCGTTCATTTATGCTTCAGTCAGAGGCATGCAAGTGCAGAGGTGCTATGCGTATATATAAACCACCATCAACTCTTCAAAAGATCGAAAATTCACCTGATGCTGTATCCGAACCCAGAGCTTATTCATCTCAGTAAAATTTTGTAGCACAAATTCCACTGCATCTATCACAGTATTAGCATCTCTACAAGAAGGTTGAAAGGAGGAGAGTAAACAAAAAGGCTAAGCAACCAAATCTATTGGGAAAAAAAAGAGAGAAAAAAAAAAACATAATTACAACCCACCCTTCGTAGTCTGAACCAATCTCAGGTAATTTATCCCTGCTCACTTGAGCAAGATAACTCCTCAAAAAAAGCCCACGAATGGGATGTTGAACACCACGACACATCTCCACAAGATCCTTAAGAACATCCTTAGAAGGAGCCTGCTTGCTTTTGATATAAACAGACCCTACTGTACATAGCAGATACCTGATAGACCAACATCATAATGTTTCAATTACAAGCAATGCAGCATAAGAGAACCATTAAGTGGAAAAACAAAATAATCTCATTCTGCGCCTAGCTGCCAATTTCTAGTCAAATATCACAAATTCAATCCAATCTAAGCTTAGATAACTGAGACTATCAGATCAAGAGAAAACAAAAGCCAGCATCTGCTTACATCCTGGGCAATATGTTGCCGGCATGTTGAACAAGCTCATACAAATCAACCACGGGTAATCCATGCCTACTCTCATCTTTAAAGAAAATCTCCAGCTGCCTCAATTGATCGAAAGCTCGCATATCTAAAAATATTCCGAAATCAGAAGAGAGAAATCATAAGAAAAACGGGGTCAAAGCACGAAATCGAGAGATTCAAAAAGTTGTGGGCGATGGAATCTACAGAGATCGTAATATTTCTGAGGAGAGAGTTTGGATGTGCGGAGCTCCGAAAGCATCAGAGCGGAGTACTTTAGAACTTCTCTGAGATTATTTGCGTCCTGAGAGACAGACGAATTGTGAAATTTTTAATCAGATCAAAAGGAGAAATAAAATAAACTCAGCTGAGGAGGAAAAAAGGAAACGGACCAAAGCGCGATGCATGAAGAAAGCGTTGTGCTGGATTCCGGCGATTCCTTCCGCCAACCACTTCTCCTCGTCTTCTACTCCGGCGAGCGTCCTCATCCTCTCTTCCTTCTTCTTTCCTCTGTCAGCAGTTTTTTTTTTTTCTCCAGTTGGTCGCACGAATTATTAGACTTCACAATTTCACTTTTTTAAGTTTTATTTTTTGGTTTTTAAAAAAATCATAACTCATTCACGAGACTTGTTTAGTGCTTAATCAAACACAAATATGCCAATTTGACGAGACTAAAATGTTTATTTTCTTTCTGTGAAGAGACTATGTGACCAAATGTTCATGGCCTGTGATCAAAGTCTAGATCACAATGACTGTTTGTTTCCAAATTGATATGAATCAATCAAGAAAGTCAATTGATATGAATCAGTTTCCAAATTGATTTGAATGGTTTTTTTTACAAAGCCTTTGGCTACAGAAAAGATACAAAGCGATATAGGAGGTATATCAAAATTGGGTTAGATTATAATTGTGGTTACAAACAGTCAATGTACAAGCTAAGCTAAATCTAGAGCAAAATTGGGAGCATTAGAATGGGACTGTGTACGGTAAAGAATAAATCCCAACTTCAGACAAAAGCTGAGCTCTAGGCCAAGATGAATCACTGGGTCTCATCTTCATGTCCTCGTCAATCTTGACTGCTGCTTTGGGCTTAGGCATCACTTGCGTCTTCTTCCCAAATAGCCAATCATCGTCATCTTCCATGGAAGAAGTAATGTCTGCTAAACAAATGGAAGAGGGAGTCCAATCATCAAATAATGCATTGTATCGATCTTCTTTGCTTGGTTTGTGTTTCTTTCTCTTCTTTGTTTCATCTATTGCAGCCACAGATGTTGACGGCAGATTCTGTTCAGGCTCAGATATTTTTGGACATGAGACAGAACTTGCTATGACATCTTGGTGACTGAGAGGCTTTGCAACCGAAGTGGAGCAAACAAGATCCTCTCGAGGCGGAACAGGAGCTTCCGCCTTTGGTTTCTTTAATACCAATCGAATGCGTAGAGGATTACCTGCTACAGGTGCAGCTGCAAATAAATGTACAAATATACATTAGTATCACGTAACAACAAATATCGATTGATATGCTGTTCTTGACTGTGTATATAAGTATGAATACAAACCTTTGATGAGACTTTCAACAGGTGGAGGAGAGTCTTCTCTATTCCTCTTCTTACTATTCTGGCTTCCATCAGACAGATATCCGTGGTGGTTTTGAGATGCCTCAAGCTCTTCTGTCAAACCACTCTTCTCAAGTTGGTCAGACTCATCTGAGACTTTCTTCGATAAAAGAATCTGTTGTTTATGAGACTTCTCCCCTTTAGTTTCTTTAGTATGTTTTCTCTTCTCCTTCTTTTCCTTCTTCTCAATCCGGTGGAGCGGGTTTTTAGAATCATGTGTGACTCTTTCAAGCTTTAATCCATTAGAATAAAAGGGTTTTAGACTCGGAGTCTTAAAGAACACAAGTTCGGCACAACCATCCCAAGAATCACCAATGTGGAGACACCAATACAACAAACAATATCACATGACACAGGAGATGCAAGATAACCTATAGTCATCACTAGAACAATGCAGCTTACCTGATACCTAATATGAGACTATGGTAAACCTAACCTAATATATAGTTTTATATATACAATACAAGCGATGATTATAGTTTATATGAACATGGCAGTTAAGACTCTCTAGCCATAAAGACAAGAAGGACAACCAAATTCAAAGATTCTACTTAGACATTGTTTTGGTTTTAGAAGAATAAAAAAAAACAAAGAACTCAAGCAAGAAACCAGATTTGTGGGTTCTGAACGAACCTTAGTCGATTCGACCAAGTTCCGAACGCTCGCCTGGTTCCTTGCAAGGACAAGCGGTGGGCAAGTGAGAACTCGCGACATATTTTCTCAGATCGAATCGGGGGGATTTAGGGATGAATTCGATTCCTAAACTAAAGATAACCCAAAGGCTGGCTTTCAGATTCGACCAACCCAAACAAGAATATATCGATGGAGATTAAACCCAGAAAGCTCTATCTCGATGTAAACCAACCAAAGTTTTTGAGAAACCCTAAACGAGTCTCGACCTCTAGCGCTTGTAGGATGAGAAGAGAGCTCACAAGCGCGTTAGGTTCGATGGTTATTATGAGCAAAGAAAAAGAATAGGGTAAGGTCTAGGATTTATAGACGATTGAGATTCTGAGATCCACCGACTCGGGCAAAGTCGGTAACTTTGAGGACTTTTTAGTAAAGTTTACATTATAGAGAACGGAAAAAAACCCTAATCCTAAAAATGGAAATATCATAGAGGGTATATTCGTAAATTAATCTTAATGGTCATATATAAGGCTCGGCCCGTGTATTCCTTTTTCAACTAATGGGCCTAAATTTAGTTGTTGGACAAAAGATCTCTATTCTTAAAGCCCAATGTAGTAACAGAGCTCTATTGTCGAAAGTCGAAACGATGCCTTAGTTTTGTTTTGGCGGGGGGAAGTCGCAACTCATCAGTTTCTTAACAGATGCGTTTTGTATCTCTGAACATTCGCGTCTCTCTACACTCCTGATTATTTCCTATAAATTCAATAAACTTGTGTCAAACCTGATTAGGGCTCAACAATTACACTTTTCTCGTAACAAAAACGTTCTGTATCACATATTTATCAAAGATGCAAGGGGCTCAAGAGGACTTGTCTTTGTCTTTGAGTATCACACCAGTCAACCGACCAGTTTCACAGAAACCTCCAGTGATTCCTCTAGGCTTGGTTGCTCCTTATTATCAACAAGCACTTGACATCAACCATATGTTACAGGTATTGGTCTACACCTTATATTATGATCTTTTCACTTTTTTGAGACTATCAATCAACATACATTTTATTTACGACTAAGTAATGTGCAGAACCAGATGACAAGAGAATTGTATACTCAATTAAGGAGTCTGGAGGAAAGAGCCGTCTATTTTATGAGACTTAAAGACAAAGCCATCGAAGACATGAGGAAACAAACTGCAGAAATGAATCTTCGTCTTAGACAAGCAAGAACAGAAGCCGAACTCTGGAAGAAAATGGCGGTCGAGAAATCGGAATTGTGCAGAGATCTCGCGGGAAGGCTTTTGAAAGTGAGAAAGAGAGAGAGGGGGATGAATGGTATTGACGAGAATAATGCGGCAGACGAGGCTGAGTCGTCCACTGGTGAAAATGCAGCGGATGTTTTACACACAGCAAGGACCCGTTTATGCAAACGCCGCCGTCTTTGAAATTGGCGGGGATTTGAAGTGTGTGACTTTAAATTCACGTGCGTTCGTTTTTGTTTTTTTGTATGGACGTTTGTTTAAAATGTTCCCACTTCCTAGAGATGTTATGTATCCAACGCTGTATAGGGGAGAGGGAAGTTTTTGAATATGAGTCCAATTATTCTTAAATGTACCTTGAACAGTGTCTATTACATTTTCTTTTTTAATACCACTTACCATTTACATGATATTTTTCATATTTATGATATCAAGGTAATGATAATAATATAAAATTTATATTTTTTCAACTTTAACATAGTTAACAACTGTCAACAATAGACAAAATAAATCGTTATAACATAAGGATAGAGAATATATATAACTACGATGGATTACTGATATAAATAAATGACGGTATATTTTTATTGCTACGACCATACACAGGTTTATACATACTTTAAAACTTTATTGTTACACTCATCAGACAGAAAAATGAAGTTGCTTGAAGAGGACTGGAAAAAACGAAGAAAGAAGATTGTAGAATACTGATATCTATATCCTATTCATTATATATTTGTATATTATAAATCACGGTAAAGAGATGTCATATAGCATAGTATTTTGTCTCTTTTATTTTCTTTTTAATTATCATTGTACGTTAACACCAAGCTTCTTTTCATTACTATTGCTAAGAGAGAGTGGAAAAGAGAAACATGTCGCCGGAAGTTGTTATAAATTCGTTTATATACTCATAAACTGAAATGATCCATTGTGACGAGCTTATTTTACTCATATAATGTTGTATGAAATAAAAAACACCATGATTAATATTGATGAATTTTATTGCATTGGTCTTAGTTAACTAAGCTTTTCCAAGATGTTGATATGGACGATATGGTTAGTTATTGTTCGTTCTATAATGAACATATGGTTAGTTGTTTTTGTTTAGTTAAAAGATAATCATATGGTTAGGTATTTCCTAGTTAAGGATAAAAGTCGCGTGGAACCTGAATCTGTGGATGACTCAGTTCAATGTTGGATCTTATTACTTGTTTCTCTATGCCCCACGATACCAGATTGTTTGGGGTCGTTATTAAACTTTAATGTGGATACGAGACGAATCACATGTGGATAATTCTTAGCCGCGTCTTGAATCTTAACCTCGAACAATGTGGTGGCGCAACTTATTAAGTTGACTAACCCACCAGTAAACAACCAGCTCTTTATCTTTGTCTTAACTGTAGTATAACTTATTGGTTGGAACACTGTCTTTTTATTTGTGACTATTAAATATGAACAAAGAAACTAATGAAATAGGCATTAAACTTTGTGTGCGATTTGTAATATTCGAATTAAACTCACCGCAATGGTTCGTTGTAAAGGTAAAGGTCCCTCCCTCTCCCCACCCTATGCACTACATGAAAATTAGGTGACCGAGATGAGTACGCGTAGCGGACCTCTCTTAAATTAAGAACAGAACAAAATTCGGTATATGTCTGATCTAAACAGAAAGAGACATGAATAAATGCACAACTGTTAATTGTCGTATCGTCTTCGATCGATGTGATATACTGCAGAGTTATCATATAAGTATGATTGAATCATTTAATACTTCCCTCTCCCAGTATCTAATTTTTCCTCTTTATTGACGTGAGTAAAAATATCACATAGATTCAAATTTCTATTTTTTTTTGTCACACAGATGAAATCATATCTTGTAAGAAAAAAAAAATGATATAAACAGATTTTGCCCGATCGGAAAAAATAGTATTAGAGCCAACTTCCCCGATCCGACTCTGCTTTTGTATTGATAAGACCTTTCTTTTTATATGTGTGGACTCATGAGTCATGACTATGATAAGACAATAGAAGATCAAGCAACCTCCTAGCTTTTGAGTTTTGACTATATGACTAGCAATTTGTTCATGGAAAAAAAGTACTTAAACCGGTAACGGTTGCTATCATGTGTACTTTAATTAAATGTTTAGGCTATAGTATCTCTAGCTGATTTGATAAGAGAGAGATAAGTATATAGTATGGAAACTTGTTACGTGTTTATTTTTTCGGATTTTGAAGTTATTTATTTCATAATTAGAAAGAAAACAAGAAAACTCAATTTGCATTTACTGCTCCACCGGTGAACGAATCGTGGCATTATGGGTCCTATCTCATTTAACACCGATGTTAACACATACTTCGATAAGACATTGATAGAGTTTGAAAGAGTATAATAAGCACGTGGTGACGTAGACAAATATTTAAAAATACTTGATGGTATTATCTACCGTATTCTAAATATTATACACTGTATAAAACTAACAAAACATAATTTTATAAATTTTGTTCAGTTATCTCCATAACTAGATGAAACTATATTCGAGAAATGCTAATAAAAGGTGAGAAACATGTAAATACATCGTTTGGTACAAATCTTAAGTCACGTATATATATTTTTAGACATATGAGATTGTACATCTACAATACTTAATTGGCTCTTTGACTACCATATATAGGATTTTTTTTTTTTTTTTTTTACGCAAACTGGAAAGTGTCGGTATTTAAAATNTTAAACTTCATATTCAACTTTTTTTCCTAAAGAAAGCGAAATGGTGACATGTTTGACTTCCAAAAAAAAAAATATCTATTCACTTCCATGTGAAAGTGAAAAACTCTAAACAGGCAGTACGTGACGTTTGTTATGCTTTACTACATTGCCAATTCGTAACAACGTTCCTTTCTAGGAAAAACTTAATCTTTATCTATTTTACTAGTATATAATCTCTTAATTAACGTCCATGTGTTTGAATAAATAGCAAGTGAACAATTATTTGTGTGTTGATCTTAACTAACATTGAATGAAGGACAATCGTATATAATATAGTCCTAATACTCCATGTGATTGATAAGCTTTCGGAAGGACAATCTTAACTCTAAGAAATGGTTACTAGCTAGCAAGATCCCTTATATTTCTATAATTTTACCTTACAATTAAGATTAGTGGGTGGACAGTAATATACGTCCAACTAAACCTATGTGTTTTTTCAAGAAAAGGCTATGCGTAATTTATGTTGGATATTGAAAAACCTAGGATACTGATTTATTTATTCATATATGATTCAAATATTGTAACTTTGAAACAAAATTTATAGGGCTTCATTCATTCTTTGCATTTGTTTGGAAAGTACGTTGTTAATTATTAGAAACTGTTGTTTTTTTAACTATGGCCGTTTAAATGGTAAACGAGAAATCTGGTTGAATTACTGAATCTAACTTAAATTTTTAATATTTATTTGTTGAATCTGCAGCCTGAATTTTCACATTTTTAAAATGGTAACTGTTGAATTCAGCTATTTTTTATTATTTTTTTGTGATTTTTGACAAAATATGGCAAAATAATCTAGCAAAATTGCTGAATTTGGCAGAAATTTGCTGAATGTTTTTTTGATTTTTATGTTACCATTTAGATCCCATAACACATACTTAGATATTAGAATAACATGTGGACAAAAAATTATGTCAATGTGCCATTAATGTTTAATGACAACAACTAAACCAAGCACATCACCTAGACATGGATATATATATATATATAAATATCTACATTGGAAACGAGAAGAGGACTATTTATATCTATCGTTAACGTTCCAAGCTTTTTTAAAGAATCAAGTTTTTTTTAGTATATGTTTTGTTTTTACGCACGAACACACTACATCAATACGTCATAGCAACTATGGAACGACCGCGTTCAGTTCATCATCACATCATTCCTTATTTTTGTCTCGCTTCTTCGTCGATGCTATTTTGGCGTACTTTCTTTCTCGTGCTTTTATTTACGACAACTACACATGCTTTAGTGAAACTCCCGGAAAACACGACCGTTCCAGCGGTAATAGTGTTTGGAGATTCAATTGTTGATGCTGGAAATAACGACGACATGATAACAGAAGCTAGATGCGATTATGCTCCCTACGGCATTGATTTTGATGGTGGAGTTGCTACGGGAAGATTCTCCAATGGCAAAGTCCCTGGTGATATTCTTGGTTAGTTTGCTTGTAAACTTGTTTTCTTCGTTAAATAATACATATAACTTGACTAATGATTTGCAATCCGTGAATAGTTCGATTTTTTTTTTACTCTATACAATGATGTCATGTGTACAATAAAGTCAAAACACCAAGTTTGCCACCTTGCAATTGGGATGCAATTTCATAACTAGATTTCCCTTAATTAAATATAACCAAAGAAGTAGCAATCTAACAATTATATAATTTTTATTTTTTCATAATATTTTTGTTCTAACAGCGGAAGAGTTAGGGATCAAACCCAATATACCGGCATATCGAGATCCGAATTTGAAACCAGAAGATCTTTTGACCGGTGTAACATTTGCTTCTGGTGGTGCTGGTTACGTTCCTTTGACAACCAAATTAGCGGTAGTTACTTTTGAAATTCTTATGCATTTAATTTAGGGCATCTAAAGAAGTTACTATAATGTTTTTTTTTTTTTTTAAATTGTTTAAGGGGGGTATATCGTTACCGCAACAATTGAAATATTTTGAAGAATATATAGCGAGACTGAAGGCAATGGTTGGAGAAGAGAGGACACAGTTCATAATTAAGAATAGCTTGTTCGTTGTTGTATGTGGCAGTAACGACATCGCCAACGACTTCTTTGCTCTCCCTCCGGTTCAGCTCCACTACACCGTCGATTCTTTCACCGCTCTTATGGCCGACAACGCTCGCTCGTTTGCTCAGGTAGTAAAAGAAATAGCTAGTAATAATAATACTATAGTTTTATGTCACGAATAAGGTTAATTAGTAGTTAATAAGTAGTTATGATGTCATCATTAGTTAAACATTGCTTTTAATTATTTTTAAAAAATCTTTTCTATTTATTCATATGGTGGTAGACACTCTATGGATATGGAGCTAGAAGAATACTTGTATTTGGTGCACCACCAATAGGATGTGTTCCTTCGCAGAGAACCGTAGCAGGAGGACCTACAAGAGATTGTGTTGCAAAGTTTAATGATGCATCAAAACTTTTCAACTCTAAGCTCTCAGCAAATATTGATGCCTTGTCAACAACTCTACAAGACCCAACAATAATCTATATTGACATCTATAGTCCACTTCTTGATCTCATTTTAAGCCCTCAACAATATGGTAATCAATCATTGTTTATTTTTCTAGTTATATAATTTAACCGATATATTATTCAACATATTTTGTAAAAATTTATTTTAACAAAATTGTATATATATATATATATATATTTTTGTGAATCTCATAGGATTTAAGGTGGGCGATAAAGGATGTTGCGGAACCGGCCTAATAGAAGTTACTGCGCTATGCAACAACTACACAGCTGCTGTGTGTCCCATAAGATCTGATTATGTGTTTTGGGACAGTTTTCATCCCACTGAAAAAGCTTATAGAATTATAGTTGCAAAACTTTTTGATAAATATTTCGACAGATTCTTCTAATCGATATAGCTCCTATTCTCAGCATGATCGATACACTATTAATATTGAATAATCATTCCAATTCGAAGAGAAATTACACTGTTGTCAGCTATCTCTTCCTCTAGGCTTTGTCATTGTCTCATATATGATATTGATGGTTATATATACAAGATTCATGTATATCACATTTCTATATGATTATAATTTTGTTAGCAAATTCGGAAAATTAGGTTCTAATCCAATTTTGCAATAATAGTACTAACCAATAAAGATTTGATTATAGCCCTCGAATTCACAGAGCCGGGACTCAAACTTATTGCAAAAAAAAAAAAAAAACAAATAAAAGGCCCAAGGTTGATACAAACAAATTAAATATAAGGCCCAATTAAATCAACAAAAAAATATCGAATAAAGAAAGCCCAATAAGAAAACCCCAAATTGGGTTGAAGCCCTGCTGAGTATAAAAAATGTTTCAGACTTCGGTCATAATTGGTAACTTTTTAAACTGAGTTTACCTTTTTGGTAAAAATGAAAAATCTAGTAATTTCAGTATACAGTATGTGCAATAACTATTATCAGTTTTTAAGGGTTACGTTACGTATCACGAAGTATGCTACTCTAGTTCAACTTTAAATGCTCTAGACTAGGCTATTAGCTAGCCATTTTGAACCCAAAAGTCCTCATTATGTTTAAGACATATACAAGCCGATCCAAGCTTTTACATATATATTTTACAGTTTACGCATCACTCCAAAAGCTTCGAAATAAAACAAAATCTGTTGCAACACAAAGAGCAGCAATGAAACGACACAGTATGATTGATCATCAGGTTACTTTTTCTCCTTCGAGTCTATTTTGGTGTGTTCTCTTCTTTCTCGTGTTGTTAGGTAAGACGACCACGAACGCTTTGGTGAAGCTGTCCTCAAATGAAACGATTCCGGCTATCATAGTGTTTGGGGATTCTATTGTTGATGCCGGAAATAATGATGATATTAAGACAACGTTGGCTAGATGCAATTATCCTCCTTACGGCATCGATTTTGACGGTGGCGTTCCTACCGGAAGATTTTCCAACGGCAAGGTTGCGACTGATTTTATAGGTAAGTTTCACTTCTCTTTCTATTGATGATGCAACATTGATTACCATTTTCTCATGAAATTTTAAAATATATTTTCCACATTTTCTCATGAAATAAACATTTTATTTCATGAATTTGTGTTATATATAACTTATAAGTTAAAACTTGTAAAGCCTTTCACTGTTCTTTCTTCCAGTTCCTATTTATTGTATCATACATCTACATCGTACTGAATATATCTCACGGAGTGACTAGTTTTTGTAGTACAAAGAAACTTGAAAAATGGTACCATCACTATTTAATGACGATGTGAATGGATGATTATATTAGACGCATTAACTAGGATCAGTCTAGGACATCTAATCTAGTGGTTGAGTATTTCTCTGTAACCATGTGATCTATCTTTTCTCTTTTTTCTTTTAGCTTTCAAGTATGTGTCATTTTCTTGAGTTGTTTAAAAACTGGAAAAAAAAACGAAACATGAAAGCGATTTAGGGCGAAGATGTTTTTATGATACTATAAAGCTATAATATAACTTGCAATAATTATTATTATCTCGCTCGTGACCATAGCCGAAAATTTCGGAATTAAACCAACTATACCGGCGTACCGAAATCCAAATTTGAAACCAGAAGATCTCTTAACCGGTGTAACATTTGCGTCTGGTGGTGCTGGTTACGTTCCTTTCACCACCCAATTATCGGTAATTAATCAAACATCTAAAATCTTACATTATCTCTATAAAACAAACGTGATTGTTTTTTAAATGCTAGTTAATTTTGTTTTTAAAGGGAGGAATAGCTTTACCGCAACAACTGGAATTATTTGAAGAGTACATAGAGAAGTTAAAGAAAATGGTTGGGGAAGAAAGGACAAATTTCATAATTCAAAACAGTTTGATCATGGTTATATGCGGCAGTAATGATATAACCAACACCTACTTTGGTCTTCCTTCTGTTCAACATAAATATGACGTCTCTTCCTTTACCACTCTTATGGCCGACAACGCTCGATCTTTTGCTCTAGTACGTATGAACAATAATTAGTTAACTATACATTATTTATTAAGCTATCATTTGATATGGTACAATGATTCATGGAGCGAAGAAAATTACTTTTTAACTCTTTGTTTTTTCCGTAATTTTTTTTTTGTCTTTTAATGATGTGGTACTCACAGAAATTACATGAATATGGGGCGAGAAGAATACAAGTATTTGGTGTACCACCACTAGGATGTGTCCCATCACAGAGAACTTTAGCAGGGGGACCAACGAGAAATTGTGTTGTAAGGTTCAATGATGCAACAAAGCTCTACAATGCTAAGCTCGCTGCAAATTTGGATTCTTTGTCAAGAAGTTTAGGGGAGAAAACAATAATCTACGTTGATATATATGGTTCTCTTCTTGATATCATACTAGACCCTCAACAATATGGTAATCGTTGATATTACGTACTGTGAACAATGTCCAACATTTCTATTTTCATCAAAATGTTAATGAAATTGTATGTTTGTAACAGGATTTAAGGTGGTCGATAGAGGATGTTGTGGAACTGGGCTCATTGAAGTTGCTGTTTTATGCAACTTTGCAGCTGACGTATGCCCAAATAGAGATGAATATGTGTTTTGGGATAGTTTCCATCCGACTGAGAAGACTTACAGAATTATGGCAACAAAATATTTTGAGAGATATATATGATCTCGATCGCTACGACATGTTTTCACTGATAACATGTCTTTTTATGCTTACCTTATTAGACGTGATCTACAAACAGTGCCGGCTCAAGGTTTTTAGGAGCCCCAGGGCAAATTTTTTTTTTGTTCGAATAAAAGACCAAATTTTTTTTTAACCTCTGTTATATGTTAAAAAAATATGAATTTCATTTTGATAATATATAAACACTTGATAAGATTATAAGAATTTATTTTCGTTCTAAGTTGGAGTCAGTTAGATAATTATGGAAGATAAAGAGTCTTTTTGGTTATTGACTCCAAAAAATTAAATCGTTAAAACATACTTTAATGAACTATTTTTGTGTTACAAATTTTGTTTTTGTCTCTTTTATCTTAAATTATTTTTTTGTGCCCATTTATCTTGCATTATTTCTTTTTTTGTGCTCATTTATCTTGTATTATTTTTTTTTGTGCCCCTTATTCTTATATTATTTGTCTCCTCAATTTATAAACCCGGGGCGGTCGCACTGCCTATCTAAGCCGGCACTGTCTCCAAATATTTTTCCAACGCCATCTCTTATGTGCTGCCAATTTCCAGCAATGATAACACATAACAGTAAAGGAAAATTTGGAGCTATTTCGATCCATGATCGTCCTTAGGTCTAGACTATTAAGATGATTATACTAACATACATACCAAAACTTAAAAGTTATCAAAAAAGTTGCCCACCATAATTATTATAAAAAAGCCCACAGTTATCAAAAGCAATAAGTAATAAGTAATAGCTACCCAAAAAAAATAATTTAACTCGGAGGTTGAAACTTGAAAGTTGAAAGAGAGGCCTACAACCGAGAGAGCCCACTCATGGAGAAACAAGAAGGATAAGTCCAATAACGGTAGAGCCTATTCAAGGTGTGGGAGAAAAATCGACAGAGCTGAATATACAAAATTGCGATATACAAAAAGATCGACAGAGCTGATTTGTATCGTCTCGACAGAGCTGATTTGTGATATTGAATAAAAAATGTATATAAGCCGATTATATTGTTATTTTTAAACTTGTTTACTTCACTAAATAGAGAGAATATACAAATGTTACATAAGAAAAATTGTAAGCTTATACCAATAGAAAGAAATAAAGATAAAAACAGAACATAAAAAAAAAAAAAAAAAATTATAGCAATAGCTACAGAATTCTTAACACGTATCTCCCAAAAAAAATTAAAGCAGACTCTCTCTCTTTCGACCACAAATTAAAGACAACTAATCTAGTCTAGGCCATGCATCATTTGTTGCCACGACTGGCTTGCTCGGCCTATAATTCTTTGATTTTATAATATGAAACAATTGGCTGTAAACAGTAAGTAAGTAGTTCTCACTTTAATTATCTACCACGTAGGATAAGATATATAAAAAAATTGACCTATTATCTCTGTGAGTAGTTTGATGTCTTTAGCATATTGGTCCCACTATTTAATGATCAAATTTAATTTCCAAAACAATAATGTATGGTTATCAAATCGCATTCCAAAAAAAAAAAACGCCTTCAATATCCTTTTTTTTTTCTCTTCCTTTTTTGGTCATCATGGATCAGCTAGTTAGTTGGTCATTACTTAAATTTGTCGCTGTCGCGTTATTACTATATATCAATACAACCACGATAGGACAGGGTCTATCTTCTACGATATACATGAATACTATTAGATATATAAAACTATATAATAGCATACGATGACTTCATAATATCGTAGTTATATCATAATTATTGCTCGTTTTGTAACATTTCCGTACTGATTATATATAAAAGGGAATAGTAGTTGATCATCACAACATTTTCTCTTCTGATTTAACTATAATAACTTAAGTTTTTAGATTGCACTGTAAAAGAAGAATTTTAAGTTTGCAGTTGTCTTGTCTACAAATAAAGCTAGTATTTATTCATTTAAAATTTGTAAAGCAATATAAAACGGGAGAACCTAAATTATTTCAAGATTTGTATAATTTGTTTGTTTGTTTGCACATGTTTATAGAAACATAATTATGTTAGATAGTGGTTGGGCGATAATATGGTTGTGCGTGAATCACTATATTAAATTCCACATTTTAGTAGCCTTGTCGATATATCTTAGTCTTAATTAATTAATTAGCATGATTTTTCGGATACTTGCGCGCTCTGGCTTACTATATATATTCTATAATTATTAGACTTGGACCATTGTTATGTAGGTAGCATTAACAGCAAGCTTCTCGAGGAACATACAAACATTTTTTTACCTTCGCTATATTTTCTGATAACCACAATTGTTTTCTTCGTAAAGTCTCTTTTGTACCTTTTTCACGTGTATATATATGGAAAGTTACCTTCTCCACACTCAGTTAAGTGGAAATAGTAGTATCACCTATTGCTTGTGATCTACATCTACCCTGCATGCGGTCCCTAGCTACGTATGTCTTTGTTCATATTATTTTTTCTTTCTAATTCGTATTTATCACATGATTCTTTATGTCTATTTTTAAAGGATTCTATAAAATAAATAAGACTAGCTATGTCTTTTTATCCAAACAAAAAATGATACGTTATGAAGGAAACTAAAAACAATACCAACAAATATATTCTATATTGCTGAGCCTGTTGGGCTCTAGAAATATTTGTTGTCCTATTAATTGTGATGACCTACAAGATTGTAGTTTGGTAACAGTTTACATCACATGCTCAAATATCAACATGAGATTCTTACGTTAATTAGTATTACTATTATTGTATTTCAAACGTAGCATAATTTTCATATGAAAATAGTGTAAAATTTTCATATGAAAATAGTGTAAAATTTTCATGGAAATTATGTTCAATTTCCTAATTTCTTATATTTGTAATGATGGTTGTATTTGATTTGCTTCTGTATTGTATAAACTCGTTATGATATCTAATATATTAATTTGCCGTTAAAAAAAATAGTGTAAAATAAGATAAAAATAAAAAGAAATAAGAGAACACATATATGTATAGATATAGTGTGAAATAAGATAAAAATGAAAAGAAATAAGAGAACACATATATGTATAGATATCTATCATATTACACTTACCTATTATTATACTTATTAATATACTATTATATATATATATATATATCTTATATTTTTGAAAATAGTAGAAAAGAAACATTTTAAAAGAAAATTCTGTAATCGTATATATATTTTTAATATTATTTTGATAAAAGTACGAAGTTAAACTTATTCGTGCAGAGATTGCTGAATACTCAAATTTACTTGTAAGTTTGTAACACAATGTGATGCATATATCTTCATTAAATTTCTAAACATTTGTCAAAATTGTTCGATATGAGAGTGGAAAAAGTTGAATAACCGCATGATAACATGAATATATATACTAATTAAGTAGGTGTTTTTAGTTTTAGAATTTAGAGTAAGAGATGAAGATATCTTGATATATTAACATTTACGTTTAATTAGCGTTAATTAAGACATACGCAGTTAAACTATTTTTGTCTGTCAAACTCTGCCTGTCACATTCTGCTGATAATTCGTGTTTCGACATACGCACTAATAGTTGTATGTTGTTAAAAGCAGCTGAAATATATATGCCAAAAAAGACAATTATGGTTGAGGTTAGTACATTTCTCTTTTTTAGAAAAAAAA